>NC_044255.1:22656755-22810101 GCF_003957555.1 Calypte anna
GTGTAATATTGGGAACAAAATAACATGAAAAACCTCTGAAGAGAAAACACTAGAGGTAAGGAATCCCTTTTTTTAAATATTTCCCTATCCCTTTCACTAAAATATGACACTGACACTGCCCAGCATGGGCTGAAATGGATGTAACATGCCTTTTCTTTTATAAATTGGGAAAAAAAAGAGGATAATAGAATGACAGTGGCTATGACAGTGACACATGTTACTGGATAAAGCAGTAAAAAATGTCTTCACTCCTTACAACTCATGGTGAATTAAACTTACATGCAGCAAGTCACACATGAACACCAGATCATCTGCTCTGCCTCCTTTTCTACACACTCAAAAAATGGGATGTGCTTTACTGAGGACCCTGAAAGTACAAAAAAAAAAGATGTGAATGGAAAGATCTTAATGGGAATATTTAAAAATAACTAATTATATAATTTAGTTTGATTTCCAAAAGCCCTGACTCCTCAATGCTGTGGCAAGACGTGGCTTTAGCTGAACAAAACTTTTGCTATTTGGAGTTATTTGTGCAAAACTGCCACTCTACCTGATGTTTATCCAATTTAAAACAGATATTGTGAAGCCAGAGATGTGTGATGGCTACAGAAATAGATGGGCTACAAAAGGAAAAAAACCTGCAGCTGAGTTAACTGGGATCCCTTGCCTTTTGTCAGCTCAAATCAAGAGTTTTGTGCATAGTTATAGAAAGGGTTTGGGTGTTTTGAAGAATCTGTTTTATAAATAATTTTGCACATGCAGGAAAAAATCCAGCAGATCAAAAATCCTCTAATGCAGCCAGTGACAGATTAAAAAGATGCTTTGTGAGGTTAATAGGGAGTGAGGAGGCAATATGGGTAATAGTGTATTTTTGTCATTTAGTGTTCCCCTTAACCAGAAAACTCCATAAGCTGTCAAAATGTCAAGGTGTGTTGACTTCACAACAAGCAAGGAAAGGAAGAACCTGATGAAATAGCATGAAAAATTCTAAGAGAAAAGAAAACATTGGTTCACTCTACATTCCTACATTCCTCAACATTTACTCAGCTCAAGGATCTATAAATAAAAATGTCTTTCCCAGTAAATTAGTCTCAGGCAGAGCACGGTGTCGGATCCATACATTACACAGAACCAGAAGGGATTCAAAAGAGAAGAAAATAAATAAATCAAAAAATAGAAAGCAAGCAAATATCTTGCTTTGAAAACAGAGAATTGCTTTTATATGCATAAATACAAATGATTCTTTTATGATGGCATGGCAAGCCTTAATCAGAGGGATTTGTAGGGGATTCTCAAGAGCTACAGAGGATCTGTCACCACCCAAAGTGAGCATGTTCACTGCCCCATGATCCTTTTTCCCCCATAAACTTATTTCTGTCTCTACCTAAAATAATTTTGATACCTGTTTGACTTACTGCAGCATCCAAGTGGAAGAGATTTCTGCCACCCTCGTAGGGGAAAGTTCTACCACCCTTGTAGGGGAAAGTTCTACCACCCTTGTAGGCTTTTTCTCTCTGGGACACTCATGTCCTCATTATCCATGAAGCTGGATGGTTCTTCTGACCCAGGAAAACTCATGCACATATTGCCACAGTCTGGCACTGACCTCCCAGGGGAACTGGCAGAGGGAAAGGAGGAAAAAAAAAAGGCAGAAAAGGAAGGGCAGGCAGATGGAAGTGTTGCTACAGGTCTGGATTTGAGAACTCTGCCTTCCCAGAAAAGGGACATGTGCAGAGAGCTGAAGAAGACCTGGAGGTGCAAAACCTCAGATTTCATCTGCCTTGCTGTTCTACAGGATCCAGAAATGAATTAAAGGTTTCTTAGAGGTCCCATGATTTCAAATTCATAGGGCTGAAAACGCTGAGTGCTCAAGTGGGGAGACCAGAGGAGAGAAACCCCAGAGATTTGCCCCTCAGTCATTTCTTAAGATGGTTTTTTTTCCAACTAAAACTTGACACCTCAGCCTGCACATCCAGTGACCAAGTTAAAAACTCAGAATTAAATCTAATGATCAGTCACTCATAAAACTATGAGCATCTGAGGTGCTTTAATATAAAATCACAAAGTGCCTTTGCACAGGTAGGAAATAACCAGCAGTGATAGCAAAGTGGTTGGGCACAAA
Source organism: Calypte anna (assembly GCF_003957555.1). NCBI lineage: Eukaryota > Metazoa > Chordata > Aves > Apodiformes > Trochilidae > Calypte > Calypte anna. The sequence continues at coordinate 22,658,878 of NC_044255.1, forward strand.
TTATGGTGTATTTTTTTTTCTTGAAGGACTGGAAAGTACAATATTCAAGAGTTTCCCTGTATTAATTAAGCAGCAATGGAAAATGGAATTGTTTTCCACACTGAGGTTGAGAATTAAGACCTTTACTTGCCATAAACAAGTTTAAAGGATTTTATTTGCCCACTGAGACACCTTCAAAATACCAAAGAAAAAAAGGTAGCAAACCAATTCACCAGTAAGCACAAATATTCAGTAGTTCAGCTACATTTAGAATAAAAAATATTAAATTAATTGGTCTTTTAATGGTAACAAGCATGGTTTTAGAAACTTATGTACCATTCCCTCTGTGCTAGATGATGCTCCTACCACTGGTACCAATGGACAAGCATCTGTTTGGTGAAAAATGGAGATTCAGGTCAAGAGAACTATTTATATCTAATTCACAAGATTATCTCATCTGAAGGAAAAAAAATGTGTAGACATCAAAGTGGTTTTTTTTGTTTCAACATTTCAAAGCAAAATTGTTGCTATTTTTTCCTTTTACTGCTTAATTTCAAAGCACTTCTTTTTAAAAGAGTAAAACATGAGACCTTTTTAAGAGTTTTGTTTAGCTACAGAATTAATGAAAATAGTTGAGATTAACATAAAACTGGCTGCCTAAGGTGGTTTGGGCTCACCTGGCAAAACAAGTGTCAGTTAACTGCATGGTTTCATCACTTCCCAATTCAACTGAAATAAGAAACTACATCACATCACTTGAGCATTAAAATACAGTCAGGTGCTCTCTTTAAACAAAGAGACAAAACTACTCTTTAAACAAAGGATATTTGCAATATCAGAGGTGCTGATGTGCTTGTGGGGGAAGCATTTATACCTGCTACTTGCCTTGTGTGCATTTCTTATTATATATGTGTACTATAATTACACATACATTTGCATATACTTCAATTTTATACCAAGACACTGAAGTATTCAGACTACATATGCATGTTTGAAGCTTCTGCTTCTTCTCTGGCTTGATCACAGAAATGCAGATAGCACAGTTGAAGTAGTGTTTGTTAGTTGAAATAGTGTTGCTTTCTTTTTTTTATTCCCTTTCTTTTCTTTTTGATAATTTGTTTTTTCTCCTTTCAGGAGCCCATGACCTATTTGCTAAGGAAAGAGCTCACCTGTTTGCTGGGAAAGAGGCTGCCTTGAACAAACCCATCACCTTCATCATGGGATATCCAGTCTTTTTTTTCCCTAGTAGGCAGCACACAAGAAACTCTCCCTCACATCATTTCTGAACACCTTGGAGGTACAAACCCCATCATTCTGTACTTCTAAACCACACACCACAAACCACGAACACTTGGGAAACATCAGATTTTAGCATTATTATTTTTCACACAAGAGAAACCAACCATTCAGTCATCTTCATCAATAGAACTTATCAAGTGATGCTATAAGAATTTAGAGTGTAACAACAATTCCAGCACGTGGAATTTGGTTTGAAGAGCTCACAAACCTTGTAAAAGACTGGGATGGAACCTGAAGAAGACATTGATTTACCTGCACCCCACCCCAGTGATCAGGAGCAAACCTACTGGGACAAAACCTTTTTTCAACAGCAAAATTGAAGCAAAGATGTCACCAGCCAGGTTCATCCTCATGACTTTGGCCTCACAATAATCCCAAACCATCTCCAAACCTCAAAAAGTCAGTCCTTTAGCAGCCTAATTCTTTGAAAAAAGGCTGAGAACAAAACCTCCCCCAGCAGATGCCCCAGTGTTTGCAGTGTTGGGTTAGGAACTCACAGTTGGCTTTTTGTAGCAAGTTCTTCTTTTTCTGGGCCACAAGTCAGAGAAAATGACATCCCTGCTTCTCAGCCACTGGCAGAGGCAGAATAAATGCATTAAGAAGAAGTCCATCCTAGGAAAAAACCCAACAAACTGAAAACCACTGCAAAGAAACAGATGAACATTTTCCACCAAATCCAAGAAACAAATCCCAGAGTGCTATGATCACTTTTAAAACATAATATGAAATAAGCCCAAAACTCATAGTGAAGTGCACTAGAGAAGAAAATTAAGCTAAAAAATTTCCTTCAAGCCTCTAAGAGTCTGTTGAGTATGTGAGTTACTTAAAAAAATAAGAATAACTGAGTCTTTACAGTAAGTCAAAGCCTCTGACCATACTTTGTGCTTGGAGAGTTCCTTAAATGAGTTTCCCTCCCTGGGAAAAGCAGCACTTTAACAACAACAAAAATAAACCAAAATAAAGCCCCAAACACAGCAACTAACAAACAAACAAAGAAAAAAATCAAATTGAAGCTCCTAATTGCATTTACATCAAGTAGGGGAAATCAGGACAAGAGAACTGTCTCGGAAGGACACACAGAGCTACTGACTTCTTGAGGCAACACAATAAATCCTCTAACAAATCATAATTGCAGTTCCTTAGCAGAATCTTCACATTCTCTTATTATTCTGATTCAGTTTCTCAAGTAGCCACAACCCATTTCTCTGAGGGTCTCCCCAAGTCCATTTTTCTTACCTGCACTGGGACTCGAGCAGGCAGAAAGGACCTGGGTGACAGATGGGACATTTCCTGCTTTGCAATATCAGAAGAAGGGCTGAGCTGGTTTTATTTTCCAATTTATTTAATTTTACAGATCTGTGGACATGTAAAATTCAATAAAACCTTCTCTTCCCTCTGCCTAGTCCATAGTCATGGAAATAAATGTTCATGGATTCTATTACAGGAGCAACTACTCAAACACACATAGCAAAGGATGGGGTTTGTTCCAAACCATTTGTAATTTCAACAGAAAGAGGAAAAAAATGATGGAAAATCACCTTCTATTGCTCTGCAAGCACACAGCAGTGTGTTGTGAGAACTAAATGTTGTGAGAACTGAAATAATTAAGGCTGTTTCACAACTTAATAAGAGTTTTCAAGGGTTTTTTCTTTTTACATGTTGAGGGGAAAGTAAAGCATTGGATGTAATGAATGAACCTGGGCTGCCAGCTTTTGGAGCAGAGCAACATCAGCTCCAATAATGTTTTTTTTTATTTTTTTTATACTGTTTTATACCATAGGATGCAGATGAATAATGCTAACCACAGCCAAAGAGGCTACATCACACATATGTGTGTGTATGTATATTTATAAACATCACATTGAAGCTCTCTCCTAAATGTTGTGAGAACTGAAATAATTAAGGCTGTTTCACAAGTTAATAAGAGTTTTCAAAGGTTTTTTCTTTTTACATGTTGAGGGGAATGTAAGACATTGGATGTAATGAATGAACCTGGGCTGCCAGCTTTTGGAGCAGAGCAACATCAGCTCCAATAACGTTTTTTTTTTATTTTTTTTATACTGTTTTATACCATAGGATGCAGATGAATAATGCTAACCACAGCCAAAGAGGCTACATCACACATATGTGTGTGTATGTATATTTATAAACATCACATTGAAGCTCTCTCCCAAATGTTGTGAGAACTGAAATGATTAAGGCTGTTTCACAACTTAATTAAGAGTTTTCAAGGGTTTTTTTCTTTTTTACATGTTGAGGAGAAAGTAAGGCAGGGGATGTAATGAACTCCCAGGACTTGGACAGTTCTGGAAGTTTCATCAATATATTTGAATTTGATAGTTCCTTTCTAAAAGTTTTTTCACACCATGGGCAAACTTGTGATGACAACCCAGACTATTTCACAGCAGCCATTTACTGAACCCCCTGCTCTGCTGCCTTGGCAATAAATCACCCTTCTTGTGCAGAACTACAAGGGATTTTTCCCTTTGCAATACCCACCCAGGAAAGTTGGTAGATAATTATTTTTTTTTTCCCTGCAAAATTCAGCCCCTCAACTTTTAAACTTCTCTCAAAGATACACTGAGATACCACGAGTCATCCAGCAGTCTATTTGGATTTAGGAAATGAGTTTTGCCTGGGCTGTCCTCAAATCCCAGCAATCCACGTGCAGCTTCTGGGGTATCTGCTCTGTGGCAAGCACAGAGTTATGCTTACCACAGGGGTTATTCCTCTTGCAGAGCAAGTTGAAGGAAAGAGAAACTGTTCAAAAGAAATGTCTGTGGAGCTACAGCCTCTCCTACAATTAAGAAAAAAATATAAATAGTTATAACTATTACAATAACTCTTATAATAATTGTGTTCACAGGGAGAAATGCTTTCCTGCTTATCAGATTCTTTTCATATCAGTGACACCAGGAGTCACTTCATGGTTACAGATGTACAGAATTGCAAAAGAAATGGCAAATTTCTCATCAGGATCCACCTGCTGCCAGCCTCACTGGGAGAATATACAGGTGGCTGTCAGAAGAAGTGTCAAAATGCAATTATGCAATGGGAACAATCACTTGGGAGACATTATTCATCATGTTAAATGCACATAGAAACTCTAAAAACCTGAATTTCAAGCCTGACTGATGAAATTTTAAAACCCCACCTTTCCAGCAGCCTTGAAACGTGGTGAGAAACACCTCACTGCACTCCCCCCAACCTCACCTTGGAAATCTTCCTCTTTCTGCCTTTAAATCACCATCCCTGAGGCTCAGCAATTCCTCCTGCATTTCTAAGAAAAGGATTTTGTGATTTTTTTCAGCTTGAAACAAGGGCACAGGGCTCCAGCTGGGCAGATGATGGGTCAAGCAGCAGAGATTGTTGTCAAGGACCAGTTTTGGGACACTGGGCTGGACTGGAACCAGTCTATCCAGAAAAGAAAAAAAAAAAAAGAAATAAAAAGGGAAAAAATCATGGATTTTATTTTACTTTGAAAGAAGCCAAGCCTTGCTGAGCAAAATCACCAATATTAACTGGGAAGTGTAGAGAACTGGGGCTTGGGACCTAAGCTTTTGACAGCACAGACACACATCCAATTTCAAGCAATCCTAATTTTTTTTTTCCCCTTTTAAAGTTATCATTTCCCCCCTTGCTTCTTATATCCACTTAGAGATGAAGGGTAAACATTGCATTTGAAAAATGCAATAAAAACCCATTTGCCATTTTTTTTTCCCCCTTTACAAAAAGCAAATTATTTGCATAGTGATGCCCAGGCCATCCTTTTCCTCCCCAGGGGCAGGCTCTGATGCTTCAGAAAGCCACAGAGCAGAATACAAATCAGCTCCTGCTTCTGTGACATCCCAGGATTTCAGCTGAGAGCAATTTACTAAAGATGTATTTCTTCAACTGGGAATATGCTGCACCAGTTCTCCTTATTGTCCTGGACATTTCACCCACGAAACCATTAGTTTCCTCTGAGGACAGAAGTAAATAGCACAATTTGTTCTCACAGAAGCCTGGCTGCTTCTGAAATGTGAAGAATCTCCTGGCAAATGGGCAGAACGTTGGGAATAAATAAGAAAAATGGGGCAGGAGAAATAAATCTTCCACGATGACTTCTCTCATTCATTTAAATGGGAAACTTTCATTGCTGCTGCTTGCAGGAAGCAGAGAGACAGAAAAAGTTGGCAAGTTCCAGAGAAAATACCTTTACTTCATTGGTGATTTTTCTACACAGGTCAGAGACACAAACTTTGAAGAAAAATGTGAAGTTTCAGGCTTCAGAAAGCAGCCAGCAATTTAAGTTATATTAACAAGGAAAGATGTATGCTCTAGCCATTTAAACAATAAATTACTTTAAACATATAAGTAAACCAATAAAACCACTAAATCTCAGCCCATTTTTAAAGAAGCTACTGCTACACCATGGCAGGAATTAAGGAGTATATATTCTACCTCATCTTACAAAAAAGTTTCATCTCAGTCCAGGTTTGTAAAGCTCTGAAATATCACCTGCCACAGGACCCACCTTTTCCAGGTATTATTTCATGCTTTTTCCTTGCCTGTAGCAGATTTTTCCCTCTGCAGCTTCATCTTCAGACCCTCCAGAGACTCAGGTGACAATAAAAAGTCACCTCTCTTGATGCCTCTCAAATTACCAGGAAAATTCAGTACATGTGGAGGTGACAAACCTGCCCCAGCCAGATTTCCCTGGGAATTCCTTTCCTGAGCTAAAGCAGAAGGAAAATATCCCTCCTGGCTGATGTTCCTCAGGTTTCAGATGATGCAGGGATCCAGAAGACTTTTCAAATTATTATACGTAATGGGGCAACACAAGGAGGGGTTGGACAGACTAGACACAAAGGTTGTGTCACAGACAAGGTGACAAGGTGACAAGACAACACAAGGTTGGACAGACTGGAGAGCTGGGCCGATTCCAACGGGATGAGGTTCAACAAGGCCAAGTGCCGGGTCCTGCACTTTGGCCACAACAACCCCATGCAGCGCTACAGGCTGGGGACAGAGTGGCTGGAGAGCAGCCAGGCAGAAAGGGACCTGGGAGTCTGGATTGACAGGAAGCTGAACATGAGCCAGCAGTGTGCCCAGGTGGCCAAGAAGGCCAATGGCATCCTGGCCTGTATCAAAAGCAGCGTCACCAGCAGGTCCAGGGAGGTGATTCTTCCCCTGTACTCAGCGCTGGTTAGGCCACACCTCGAGTACTGTGTCCAGTTCTGGGCCCCTCAGTTTAAGAAGGATGTAGAGGTCCTGGAACAGGTCCAAAGGAGGGCAACCAGGCTGGTGAAGGGACTTGAGCACAGACCCTATGAGGAGAGGCTGAGAGAGCTGGGGCTGTTCAGCCTGGAGAAGAGGAGGCTCAGGGGAGACCTCATCACTCTCTGCAACTCCCTGAAAGGAGGTTGGAGCCAGGGGGGGGTTGGGCTCTTTTGCCAGACGACTTTCAACAAGACAAGAGGGCACAGTCTTAAGTTGTGCCAGGGGAGGTTTAGGTTAGATATTAGAAAGAATTTCTTCACGGAGAGGGTGATCAGGCTATGGAATGGACTGCCCGGTGAGGTGGTAGATTCTCCGTCCCTGGAGACATTTAAAAAAAGACTGGATGTGGCACTCAGTGCCATGGTCTAGCAACTGCTCCGGTGGGTCAAGGGTTGGACTAGATGATCTCTGAGGTCCCTTCCAACCCGGCTAATTCTATGATTCTATGATTCTATGATAATCAGCTGCAAAACCAGAGAGAAAAGAAGGTAATAGGAAAATAAAAAAATTTGGTTGTAAACAGCAGTTTCTCAGTATTTCTGGATTTCAGCTGCTGCCAGGTAGAAAATGTTTCAGGTCCATTCAGATCACAAGTGAATCAATTAAATTAAAACCCCATCCCCTTGCAATTCAGGTTTTTTTTCCCATTTTTTGGGCCAGAGAAGAAGTAAAAGGAACTTTCATAACTGAATGTGATTCCTCAGAAACATTAATTTCACCCCACGAGTTTGCTGAATGATTTCTGATTTCTTCTCCTCAATAAATGCTGTGATTCCACTTCCCAAACAGCATTTTCAGTCCCAACCTGACAAATTGATCATTCTTGTTATCTGTCTCTTTCACTGAATTTCAAAGAGAAGTGATAGGGTGAAATAAAATTCAGAAGATAAAGTGCTTGAAATTAGAAACCTTCAGATTTCAGACCAAATTACAACACTTCCCCTTTCTCTTTAAACCAGCAGAGATGTGAGCATTAAAAATAACCAATTTAAACTTTCAAAACATTTCACACTGATATTAAATGCCTTAGCAACTTCTTTTTATATTCAAGCAGAGGAAAAATCAGGTTACTTTAGCATGGGTTCAGATTTGGTAAGAATCTGAATATCTGAAACCACAGAAATGGCTTGAGAGATGTTTCCCAGAAAAGACACAAATATCAAAACTTTCCTACATAGAAAGGTTGCTCTAAAACTCAGCCTGAACTTCCTTTGACACCAGAGGTGCCACCATTCTGCTCACATTTTTCCTGTTATTCTCACAGAGATGTCTTAGCCTCAAAACATCAACAGAATCATAAGAATAATAATTAAAAAATCAGTTTAAATACCTTTGGCCAGAGGAACAGGAAAGCAGGCTGCCCAAACACTGAGGAGAACTTTTAAACCAGGATTTCTCTATCAAAAAGCACTGGAGCAAGATAAGAAACATGATGAACTAAGCTTGACAATAACTTTTTCTCCATATTACTGAAAAATTCTGTCCACACAAACTGTTAATCTAATTTTCTTTAGATTTCTTAGATCTGGTAGACTTGGCAAGCTTAAAAAAAAATAGCATGGAAACCAGAATCTCCTTTCTAGCTCTACGTTTTCATTAGCATTCTGTGGCTTCCAAAGGAGATGCCATGTAGCCAAAGAGAAATACATTTTATTCAGGAATACATGCAGCAAATAGCTTAATATAAATGTCAGCTAGGGAGAGGATTTCACCTGAGCAGAACTCAAAGGTTAGGACAGTATGTCAAGAGAGAGACTTTGTTGATGCTGGCTATATAAACAAGTGCAACAGAGAATAATGAAAAGCAACTTTAATAAATTGAAAACTCGGGTAGAAGGCGTTTATAAAATGCATTAAATTTCTCTGTGACTTACTCAGTAAAGAGGGAAGCTGCTGCTGGAGTGGTAAGGCCATTAAGTGGTTGAAAACAACTATTATGAAATCACAGTCAACACCCAGGCTCCACGAGAAGTCTCCACTATGGTAAATTTCTTTCTTAATCATTAATTTCCATGCCTGAAAGCAGTCTTGCATATTTTTCTCTCCTTTGAAAGACCTGAGGACAACAAATGCCAAAATAAATAAAAAAAAAAAAAAAAAGGAATGGATGTTTTTTGTTACTTTCCCCAAAGTGATTAATACCTCATCTTCAAGGCAACAATAGGACATGTCTGACCTACACCACTGAAAGAAATGATGAACAGGCATGTAAATCTTTCTTAATTACCCCTCTTTGTAACGTGGGAAAAAAGGGGTAGTAACTTGCAGATGAAGTAATCACTCAGTCAAATCACAGGATAGTGGAAAAGTCAGATTCTTGCAGCCTAAACATTGTGAATTATAAGAAATATAAAGCATTAAAATTCCAAACAGCTTCTTTTTGATGGGTTTTTAATGAGAATGGAGAAAGAGAAAGCAATCTGTCCTCACGTCAAAGAATGGTAATGAGAAGATTCTCCTCCTCTTTAAAAATCTCTTCAATGGGAGGAAAAATGCTTTTGTGCCAGGCCCACAAAGAACTCGACTCCTGGCTGCACCTTGGACCTTCCAAGAAATTCACATGATCAAAGAATTCCCTGATCATTCCCCCATTCTGGACACCACCCTGCTGAGCTATGGGGCACAGCTTCCCCATGCCATGCCTCTTAGAGTCATAGAACTGGCTGGGTTGGAAGGGACCTCAGAGATCATCAAGTCCAACCCTTGATCCACTCCCCCCGTGGTTCCCAGCCCATGGCACTCAGTGCCACATCCAGGCTCTTTGGAAAGATCTCCAGACACGGAGAATCCACTACTTCCCTGGGCAGCCCATTCCAATGCCTGATCACCCTCTCCAGAAAGAAATTCTTTCTCATCTCCAACCTAAACCTCCCCTGGCACAACTTGAGACCCTTTGTGCCCTCTTGTCTTGCTGAGAGTTGCCTGGGAAAAGAGCCCAACCCCCCCCTGGCTCCAACCTCCTTTCAGGGAGTTGCAGAGAGTGATGAGGTCTCCCCTGAGCCTCCTCTTCTCCAGCCTCAACACCCCCAGCTCCCTCAGCCCTTCCTCACAGCAATTCTGCTGGATCCCTTCACAGCCTCCTTGCTCTTCTCTGCACCTGCTCCAGCACCTCAAGCTCCTTCCTGAACTTCCTGAGGGGCCCAGAACTGGACACAGGACTCAAGCTGTGGCCTCCCCAGGGCTGAGCACAGGGGCAGAATCCCTTCCCTGGACCTGCTGGCCACGCTCTTCCTGAGCCAGCCCAGGATGCCATTGGCCTTCTTGGCCACCTGGGCACACTGCTGCCTCCTCTTCAGCTTCCTGGCAAGCCAGACTCCCATCTCCCTTTCTGCCACTCTGTGCCCAGCCTGGAGCTCCCCATGGGGTTGTTGTGTTGAACCTCATTCCGTTGGGATCATCCCAACTCTCCAGTCTGTCCAGGTCCCTGTGCAGAGCCCTCCTGCCTTCCAGCTGATCCACACTCCCTCCCAAAATTTGTTTCCCAAAATTCCCCAGGGGGCAAGGAGTGATCAGGAAATCAACCCCAAACACAAGCTAAGCAAAGTTATCATCAGGAGATTTAAACCCACCATTAAAATCCTGCCCATGAAGCAAAACTGAAGGAACAAGATGAGTTTTTTTCCTCTGTGACACTTCAAAACCCAGACTGCCCTTGGTCCAAGGTGCCTGGAGCTCAGCCCATCCCTTCCAGCAGAGCAGTGGATGGGATGTGCTGGGCAAGAGGCTCCATCCTGCCCCAAACTGGTGCTCAGCACCCACCTACCCACCCTAAAACCACCAAAGGGACTTTTGCAGCCTCCATGCCCAGCTCCACAAAGCCTTTTGAGGCCCAGATGGCATTTTTTTCCTTAACAACCCTTGTTAGAAACCTGTCTAATTTAATTCCCTGTGAAAACCAACATAAAGCTTCCCAGTGTTCTCCTTATTAATGTCCCTCAAATACGCCCAGGAGAACAGTTGCTCCAGAGCCTGAAAGCCTCTTTTTCTCTTCTTGACTTCTCTGCTGTACATTTCATCAAGGATGTAACAGTTTGGTTTTCCATAAGAACCATAAAATACTGGGGTTTGGGGTTGTTTTTTTTTGATGTATCATTAACCATTATCAGCTTTTGGTAAGTGTCAAACAAATAACACATTAATTCAAGGTGATTACATCTGAGGCTGCATTTATAGGGGCCTCACACTGAGACCATCATTACCACAACAAGTAGGTGTAACAAGTCCTCCTTTCTCCACTTAAAATATAATCAGAGTATCCTGGTGTTTTACCACTGCAGTTCCTCTTTCCCTGGCTCCCTTTCTACACCAAGCCCCACAGGAAGCAATCATTTCCATGCAAATGCTGCATAATAGAAATATAACTTCTCCACAACCTGCTTTTCCTTGGGAAAACCAATCTGCAGGCTGTTTGGATATGTACAGAATAAAACCGCTGTGGTTTCCAAGCAAAATTTGATGATATTAATGGCCTGCTGCATCATTTACATATTCATGGCTCACTTCTGGCTCCTGCACATTGTATTGTTTTGGGAGGAGAAATAATAATCTCATTTACAGAGTACCTGACGTTGAACAGGTTCAATAATCTGGCACAAACACCACACAGGCTATAGCAGCCATGCCACCCCGTCTAGTATTGTTTAATAAATGATTTAAATAAATAAAAAAAAACCCCAATAAACACTTGATGATGACAGCTGGGGGGGAGATTGTGGGTAAGAAGAGTTAATTGCAAAGGGCTTCATATTCCCTGATCTCAATGGGGAATGTCAAGGTCATTTGGGGCTAAAACATGAAAAACTGGCCTGTACACAGCAAGGCACTTTGGACCCAGAATACTTGTCCCTTCCCATGAGAAAAGGGAAAAAAAAAAGGCAGAAATTGATAAACAAAGGGAATTACAGCAGGCAGTACTCCCATCCTCTTCATCAGCCTGCAAAACAGCCAGTAATCTCTTGAATGGCTGATGAAGTGAATAACCTGCTCCACCTGGAGTGCAGGACACACTGCAGCAAGATTTGGGCTAAAAGGGTCAGATTTGGGCTAAAAGGGTCAGATTTGGGCTAAAAGGGTCAGATTTGGCCTTTTTGCTTGGGGTCCAAACCACCCTACTCAGGGAAGGAAGAAGAGGCTGTGCCCAGGATAACACAAACCCTTCAGTGCTCCTCCTGAATGCATGGGCTGAGCTACTTTCATTTCAGTTTGGCTGCCCAAACATCTCTTTGCCTTTTTCTTAAAAAAATAATCTTATTAAAAAAAATAAGATCCCATGGAAAATTATAAACATGAAGGGAATTTATTTGAGAGTCCCTGAATTAATACATGGGGTGCTCAGTGCTGGTCTGAGCAGCACTGCTAAAGATCTCCAGAGTATAAGACTATAAAAAGTGAGTTGTAATCTGCAGGCTTCTCATATTTGGGCTGAATTACCCAAAGAAATAAACAATGTGAAGCCTTTTGTGTGCACAGCACTAAAAACAAATTTACCAGTAGCTATTTCCAGGCAGCCTGCACTGTTTGCTTTTGAACAGCTTATACTCATTTGATCTCTCCTGGCCTTCAAACATCAGCACACGAAGAAAGGAGGCCCCTAAGAGCTTCTTCCCTCTAAAACACTACCAGAAGGTGTAACACCACCCCTGGTGTCTCTTCCCTGCTTTTTCTGATTCCCAGGGATGTGGGATTTGGTCCTTACAGCAATCACTGCAAGCAGGTGCAGAGCAGGTTCTCAAGGGTGGTTGTGGAGCAGTAATTTGGGTAAATTTGCAGCAACTCAGAGGTCCCACAAACTGCCCCATGGCTTTACTGCATCTCCTATTTGTATTTTAGAGAAATTAATGCCTGGAGAAAGGATTTCTTGGGGTGAGAAGCCACGGATCCAAAGTAGGCTCTGAATGGTGCTGGGGTGCGGAGCATTGGAAGAGTTTCTGTCTAGCAAAGGATAACCCAGAGAGAAAGTAATGCTGTGAAACCTGAGTTACACCATTACCAGCTTATTTCCTGACATGGGAAATGTTTTTCAGCACTCAGAGAGCCTCAGATTTCCTTCAGTGAACTTTTCTGGCCAGGAATTGCAGCTGCTGCTCAACGCACACGTTCGAAGCAGGGGCTGGAATTCACTTTCCTATCAAACTGATAGAGAGAAGCCCATTTGTGCTCAGGATTACAGTGGATATCTTAAGCAAACAAACACAAAACAGGTTTCCAGCCTTACCTCCAGTGACAGAGTTCAGCCTCTTAATACCCATCTCCTTATCTCAGTGGTTAGAGACCCACCAGCAGCTCTGATGCCTCAACTCTGAAAATAAAAAATAAAAAATAATTGAATTTCTCTGATGAACGTGGCTGTGTGGGGAGAAAGTGGAGGGAAGGGTATGAAAACTTGCAGATTTGGGGGATATATTTAAGATTAAATCCAAAACAAGCATGATCCATAGAGATTATGACAGATTCTGATCACTGAGATGGTCTGAATGTAAAAGGAGGACATGGTGAAATGTTAAGTCAGAAAGAAAAGACTTAAAATCTTCCAATTTTTAAAAGAATGCATAAAACTGGGGGAAAAAAATTGTCTGAAATATATAATTTCTTTCAAACAAGAACTGCCTGAAGGTAGCTACACAGATATTCCTATTTTCTATAGTTTAATGTGAAAACTGATAACTGCACAAAAATTAATAGGTTTAAAAATGGCTCATAAAATAACTCATAAAAATCTAAAAAAAAAAAAACGTTCATATTAAATCTAGCAGGTCTTTTTTCATTTCTTTTCATCAAAGTCCTTGGTTGTTCTTCACCTGAACTTGTTCATCTCTCTCATCTTATCCATGGGGAGGGAAATGAAACCAAATGCATTGCTTCTGGTTGATGAAGCATTTTTCCCTCCTCCAGCAGGCTCTTCTTTCCATTAATAACACACTCTTAAAAAAAAGATCATATTTTCAAAAGAGAAAACAAAGAAGAGAAGAAATCAAGGCATAGGTGACATGATTTGAAGAAGAAAAGAGAAAAAGAACTTTTTTGTGAATCGACAAGAAATAAGGATTAAAAAAAGGGAGAATGGGCAGCCTGGAGGCAAATCTCCATCCCTCTGTGGGTCCTGGTGTCTCCAGGTCTCCCCTGGATTTTACCTTTTACTTTTGGGTTTGTTTTTTTTTTCCATTTGGATGCATTTGGACTTGGACAGACTGGAGAGCTGGGCCGATTCCAACGGGATGAGGTTCAACAAGGCCAAGTGCCGGGTCCTGCACTTTGGCCACAACAACCCCATGCAGCGCTACAGGCTGGGGACAGAGTGGCTGGAGAGCAGCCAGGCAGAAAGGGACCTGGGAGTCTGGATTGCCAGGAAGCTGAAGAGGAGCCAGCAGTGTGCCCAGGTGGCCAAGAAGGCCAATGGCATCCTGGCCTGTATCAAAAACAGCGTCACCAGCAGGTCCAGGGAGGTGATTCTGCCCCTGTACTCAGCACTGGTTAGGCCACACCTTGAGTCCTGTGTTCAGTTCTGGGCCCCTCAGTTTAAGAAGGATGTAGAGGTCCTGGAACAGGTCCAAAGGAGGGCAACTAGGCTGGTGAAGGGACTCGAGCACAGACTGTATGAGGAGAGGCTAAGAGAGCTGGGGCTGTTCAGCCTGAAGAAGAGGAGGCTCAGGGGAGACCTCATTGCTGTCTACAACTCCCTGAAAGGAGGCTGTAGCGAGGTGGGAACTGGACTCTTTTCACAGTCGACCTTCAACAAGACAAGAGGACACAGTCTTAAGTTGTGCCAGGGGAGGTTTAGGTTAGATATTAGAAAGAATTTCTTCACGGAGAGGGTGATCAGGCTATGGAATGGACTGCCCGGGGAGGTGGTAGATTCTCCGTCCCTGGAGACATTTAAAAAAAGACTGGATGTGGCACTCAGTGCCATGGTCTAGCAACTGCTCCGGTGGGTCAAGGGTTGGACTAGATGATCTCTGAGGTCCCTTCCAACCCGGCTAATTCTATGATTCTATGATTCTATGATTTCTGTGGCTGAACAAGAGTTATATGCTGAATCAGCACGTTCTCCATGCCCATTTTCCCATTTTCCCCATTTTTTAAGCCCCTTGTTGCAGCTGGGAAGAACTGAGCCCTGATTCATTTGTGTTTGAAAAGGCTGGAAGTCTACTTGTATAACCTTGTGGGAATTTCAAAACATTAGCCTAATTAAAACTGTTGTTGTATTTGTTTTGTCAGCCTCTCCCTTTTATCTGCATGATAATGATTTTGCCTCATCAGTTCAAGAAATGTCTGTGGGTGGAAAAGAGTGAGTGATAGATTCATATAATGAGGCTCTAAATGACTACAAAAGACTTTACATCTCTCTGAATCATCCATCTCCAGTGCTGCATTATTCAGGAATTAATGCAACCCTATAAATGAATAATGATTTAAATGTACTTTTAAAAATTGTTAATGCTCCAGAGTTTTTTCCTTCTCTCCATAATCAGAAAATTGATTATGACTATGACTAGACCTAATGTTCTTAATTTAACTTATGTAATGGGAATGGAGAAAAAGGCTTGTGACAACAAAGAATGGAAAGATTTCCAGGGGACTAGAAATGGGTTTATAACCTTCAGAATTCCCTAGCCAAATTCAGAGGGAATTAACACCAAAAAACCCTCCTGAAAGACTGTGGGGAGACAACTGAAGTTGATGAGAAAGATAGGTGAGAACACAGATTAAATAGCTAAGAATAATATGACTGTAGAAATAATATTGCTCATTATTTGCTCTCTCATATTACTCCTTTTTTAAAAAAAAAATGGGTGATTAAGAGAATCATAAAGCCAGGAGTTGTAGGAGCAGGAAATGTAACACAGATTAATTCCCCAAGAGTTTCTCTGAGGATGATCTCCTGTCCAGATTACCAGATCTACACAACAGTGAGATCTATAAAAGCATTTAACTTCTATCTGGATTTTCAGGTTTAGGACATACTGATAGGTCTGTCAAAGAGACAGATTCCACACTGTTGAAGGCAGGGAGTTAACATATAGATAACTAGTGACAAAAAATTCTGAAGAATGGTTGCACGGATCTTCAGAAGGCAGGATAAAAACATGTAGGATGTTACCACGTTGGTTTCAGCCCTTCTGAGGTTTAAATCCACCCCATGCCACGTGCTATGGGGTTATCTAACACAGGTTATGCTCCTAATTCTAGCCCTGTAAAGCTGATTTTATTATTATTTTAATAATTAAAATTATTGGGAGTATTCTGGTGTTTTTAGGAGGCTGGATGGAGGATGTGATCCAGATTAGAACTGGGGCTAGGCATTTCACTAAACAACTTATAAACTGTTTCTTTAGAAACATGTTTTAAACCAAATATTATGTAAATTTAAATGCTTTTTTTCTTGTTCAAGTCATAATTTCAGTTTTACAGGATCAACCCAACCATGAGAAATGATTCCTTTTGCACTAAAGCAAGTGAAACGTGGTAACACACATCACCAAACAAAGTTTCTTTCTTGTGGAACAGAGGACATTTATTTAGTGTTTTATTTAAACTGGATACTTCAAAGAATTTTCAGCCATAAAGATGGTTTCAATAAAGTCATCCACTAGTTGTTTTATAGTCTACAAGTCCCTGTGAACCTATTGTAAATTATTGATGCTATAAAGGACACGAAGTCTACTAAGGCTACAGTCACAGATGTCCCCCTTATAAAACCTTGTAAAAATCACTACCCCTGGAGCAGCAGAATTGAGTTTGCATCAAAGAGGCAGTGAAATATTGCCACTCACCTATCACACTGATGCTCCTTCCAATTACTTGGGAGTTTGATAAACTTACCACTAGGTACTTTTGTTATTACTGAACCCTGCTGAGAAATTGGCATCTCAACATTCTGGCCCACAAATGATTTACTAGGCTGAAAACAATATTGCCTGCTCTGAATTCATCTTAGCCAGGGAGCTCTGCATTAAAGAGCTGGATGAACACCTGGGACTTCAATGTTAAAGAATTCTTTGGGGTGGGACCACCCTGCCTGCAACAGGAATTCTTTTGGGGGTATTATGGGGGCCTCACCCCCACCCACTGCTTTCTCAGTAATGGAATCACAGTCCTGCTCTAGGCTCTATTTCCTACTCTCAGCAAGATTCTGACAACATTCAGACATAAAACTAATGACCAAAACCATTTCCTCTCCCATTAGCTGCCAAGCAATGTTTCTATTTCTTCAATCTGATGACTTGTAACTGAGTCAACCAAAATTTCTCAAGCTTCACGTCCAGGATTATACATTTTTCATAGATGGTGAAGAAGAGAAGCCAAGTTTTCAATATTTTTTAATAATTTAAAGGGAGACAGATCTTTGAATCTGTTAAGATTATTTTTTTCCCCCTTGTGAGGAGGAAAAATGTTGAGCTCAATAATAAATATGAGCAAGGCACTGAAAAACAATTGTCTCACTTTAATACTGGATAAGAATGTCATAGCTAACTAAATAGTGTATCAATAACACCCCAAATCAGGGTGGCTTCACTTTTTTAATGGATTTAATTTGATTAGGGTTGGTTTTGGTTTTTTTTTAGCTCCCCCCCATGTTTCTTTGCCTATTTTTTAATTATCAGCAGTAGCTTCAGACTTTAGCACTCTCTGGAGTGAACTCATTAATTAGGAAAAAAACCATGTTTCTTCTTTTGACTAGAAATCTTTCTGGGGTCCATTCCAAAACCAAAATATAGAATGATCTTTTGGGTATTGGGAACTGTGTCAAAAAAAATCTTTAACCACCTCACATCCCCCAGTTGCCTGTGGTTTCTCTGCTGGCAAGGAACTCAATACATGGATTAAAGTAGGTAATGTTCCCCTTGATGGAATTCAGTTTCATGCTTGCTATGGCCCCAAATCTGGCTCTTCTATGTCTTCAGGAGAGCTGGGGATGTGATATTACTTGTATAAACTCACAAAGGGATACACAAGAGCAAGAAGCAATTAATGCAGCTCATTAAGTCCTTCCTGGACACACACAAGTGGAATGTAACTCAGCTGCCTTGTGCCTTCCTGATCTTCCACTGTTCAACAATTCCAACCTTAAAATAACTTTGTGCTACCCCTTTTTAAGAATTCCAAGTCCCAGTTCTTGAAAGCTGATTTCCCAAGGTCTAGCAAATGCTTTATCTGAAACTCCTAACATTAAGCAGGGATTGCCACAGTTCATAAATTATTCTCTTTTTAATGTTGAAGACTGACGAATGTGCCAACTCCTCAATTTAATTAGGGAAATTCTCTGTTAGAGATGCATTTTAGTCAAGTTTTCTTCTCCCAGTTTCACCTTAGCTTCTGTCCTTTACATCAAACCAAGAAAGAAACTCAGCTTGTTCTCTCTCTCAGAAACCAGCTCATATAGATAAAACAAAATGTTTCCTTTTACATATTTACATTCCTTTGGAAAGATGCCTTCAATCTCTGCCTGGCAGGCAGACCTATCACTTTCCTGAGCTCAGGGGAGGTAAAGGATGTGAATTCATCAGCATCAAGCAAATCCTTTCCAGAACCACCTCACCTTTCACCTCTGGTGCTTTTCATTCATAGAAACTTCCCTCGTGAAGGGGCCAGTCAAAAGAAGGGATGAGAAGTAATCAGAGAGAAATAAATAAATTAATTATGCTGAATGAATCATAGAATCATAGAATCATAGAATGGGCTGGGTTGGAAGGGAGCTCAGAGATCATCAAGTCCAACCCTTGATCCACTCCCCCCGTGGTTCCCAGCCCATGGCACTCAGTGCCACATCCAGGCTCTTTGGAAATATCTCCAGACACGGAAGAAAGCATTTCTGTACAGGCTCTGAGAAGAAACACAAAATATCTTTTCATTGGCAGGATTCCAGATGTTAAACTTCCATTTCTCATCCCTTGCATTTTCCTTTGAGGCCCTAAAACACAAGGAGCCACTGGATCCTTATGCCAGGGCTTCTAAGTTACAACCTTAACTATGGATTTATCACTATTGATTCATAATAGAGTTGCCTAGGAGAAATATGTCAAGTTGATTAAAATCACCCATTTTTATTGAATTCTTTCGGAGTGATTTTTCCTCTAGCTGAACAAGGAGCACATCAGTGCAATCTACATTTCTGTAGTGAAGGATCAGAAGAAACAAAACAGAGAAATGGCTTTGAACATAACCTGCATTGCTTGCTCTAATCCCAGCTGTGATTGCAAACATATCATCCCCCAAATTACATCAGATGTATACAGCTTGAATGTATATAATGCCCTTACTGCAATGCAGCAGCAATATCCATGCCATACACCACAAACTATATTATTCTAATAGAATTAATTTTACAGTCATGGTTACACTTGGAGAGTCTTTTTTAGTGGAGTTAGAGACTGTGCAGGGACTGGGATTCTTAGGTATGAAAACTGATGCTTAAAACTGGTTTTGGAAGTGTAAAAAAAATTAAAAAATAATAAAACAACAGAAAAAAATCCCAACTTTTTAACAGAGAATTAATAGAGAGGGTGCAATGAGCACAGACATGAATGCTACTTCTCTTCCTGGCTCTGAGAAACCCAGCAGATTAATCCTCATTCAAAGGTGTTGCAATTTTCCCTTGGCTTCCCTGTTTCTTGGTTCTTATAAATTAAAATGCTCTGAAAATTTCTCATCTTCTGTAACCTGAGTTTTCTAAACCACAGCAAGCTGTGTGTGACGTGACATTTAAAATATGATTTATTATATTCCTGAATGACACGTGCATTTCTTCAGACACTGGCAAGCTATCAAAGATTTAATAGAGTTTTTGTCATCCTGGGGAGCTATTTAGCCAGGTATATTAGTGTATTTTCCAGGACTTAAAGATTTTAGTTAAAATCATTCTTGACATCTATGTTTGTGTATATATAAATATATATATACATGTATATAAAAATAATTCTGCAAACTTGAAACACCATGATCTGACTGCAGAGGTACTTATGAGAAATTATTTAAAATCAACCCTTACTGAAAATTCCTCCATTGAAAAAATTAACATTTCCATAAAATAAAGAATTACCAGACTGGAGACCAAGATGTAGCTCCCTCAGACACTGAAGCAGGGACAAGATAGTCCAGAGGGTGAGGCCAAAAGCATGGCAAAAGTCAGCATTTTCCTTGGTTTTTGAGGACTGGATTTATAGAATCATAGAATCATAGAACGGGCTGGGTTGGAAGGGACCTCAGAGATCATCAAGTCCAACCCTTGATCCACTCCCCCCGTGGTTCCCAGCCCATGGCACTCAGTGCCACATCCAGGCTCTTTGGAAAGATCTCCAGACACGGAGAATCCACTACTTCCCTGGGCAGCCCATTCCAATGCCTGATCACCCTCTCCAGAAAGAAATTCTTTCTCATCTCCAACCTAAACCTCCCCTGGCACAACTTGAGACCCTTTGTGCCCTCTTGTCTTGCTGAGAGTTGCCTGGGAAAAGAGCCCAACCCCCCCCTGGCTCCAACCTCCTTTCAGGGAGTTGCAGAGAGTGATGAGGTCTCCCCTGAGCCTCCTCTTCTCCAGCCTCAACACCCCCAGCTCCCTCAGCCCTTCCTCACAGCAATTCTGCTGGATCCCTTCACAGCCTCCTTGCTCTTCTCTGCACCTGCTCCAGCACCTCAAGCTCCTTCCTGAACTTCCTGAGGGGCCCAGAACTGGACACAGGACTCAAGCTGTGGCCTCACCAGGGCTGAGCACAGGGTCAGAATCCCTTCTCTGGACCTGCTGGCCACGCTGTTCCTGAGCCAGCCCAGGATGCCATTGGCCTTCTTGGCCACCTGGGCACACTGCTGGCTCCTCTTCAGCTTCCTGGCAATCCAGACTCCCAGCTCCCTTTCTGCCACTCTGTGCCCAGCCTGGAGCTCCCCATGGGGTTGTTGTGTTGAACCTCATCCCCTTGGGATCACCCCAACTCTCCAGTCTGTCCAGGTCCCTCTGCAGAGCCCTCCTGCCTTCCAGCTGATCCACACTCCCTCCCAGCTTGGTGTCATCTGTGAATTTGCTGATGATGGACTCAATCCCCTCATCTAAATCATCACTGAAGATATTGAACAGCACTGGGCCCAACACTGATCCCTGGGGGACACCACTAGTGACCGGCCGCCATTTTGATGCAGCCCCGTTCAGCACCACTCTCTGGGCCCGGCCCTCCAGCCAGTTCCTAACCCAGCACAGGGTGCTCCTGTCCAAGCTGGGGGCTGACAGCTTCTTCAGGAGGATGCTGTGGGAGATGGTGTCAAATGCTTTGGTGAAGGTCTAGCTCCTTCCCTAGACGAAGAAAACTTGACCTTTTACTCTTATATTTAAGCACCATTATTTTCCCAAGGTCTGTAAAAGAGCAGGCTATTCAAGTATAAAAGTGTGGCTTTTTATCCCAAATACTTGAGCTGACTACCAACAAATTTCTATGTCTTATAATAGTTTTGGTAGTGCTTTTTTTTTTTTTTTCCAAGATCTTACTTCTTTATTTCCATGGTATCATGGTTTATCAAGCTCATGACTATGTCTGTGTGCTTCTTCCCAGAAAAGCAGAGCAGCAAATGATGCAAAGAAAAAGTTTAATTGTTCCAATTTCTAAAACCAGGGGGTTAGGTAAAAAAGAAACCAAGTTTTGATGAAATCTGTCCTAATAACTATTGATCCTACTGGGGAATTTCTGCAGCAACCACCACGTCACTGCCAAAATATTCAGGAGAAAGGGGTTATAGGTATAGACAGAGATAACATCTTCATATAAATCAGTTAAATAGTCAATCAACCAAGAGACACAAATCCATAGGAAGCCTGGTTACATTGGCTCCACTGCTCACAGAACTACTTGGATATTTTTTTTTTTTTTTGATGGTGCTTTAATCCTGTTAGATTTCAGAGGCAAAGCAGTCCCTAGATTGAGCTACAATCTATTCCATTTTATGCATCATTAAACAATTCCAGAGTGAATTAATTACAGCTGATCAACCCACTGAAGGCAATGAGGCCAGGAAAGGTGCAAGTCAGGGGCTGCAAAACATTTATTGCTGATGACAGGGAACCAGAAAGAAAACTCTTTGACTTTCAGATCCAAGTGGGAGCTAAAGATCTAAGCTTGAGTCAGTGGGGCTGGTTCTGGTGAAAGGACTCTTTTCATCATTGAAAAATGGAATACAGAATGCTTTGACATTCTTTGCACCCCTTGGTAAGGCAAAATTGTCACCTGTCCCCTCTCCTGTCACACATCAGCATCTGCAAACCTGGCTTTACACACAGAG
The DNA here is from genome assembly GCF_003957555.1 of Calypte anna. Classification (NCBI taxonomy): domain Eukaryota; kingdom Metazoa; phylum Chordata; class Aves; order Apodiformes; family Trochilidae; genus Calypte; species Calypte anna. The sequence goes on from NC_044255.1 coordinate 22,680,676, forward strand.
AACAATTTCAGAAGCTTGTTAAACTTATCACTTAAAATGTGGGGACCACAATCAAAAGGAGAGAGATCCAAACCCTCACTCCTCAGGCAATTAAAACTCCTCTGCCTTCCAGTTTCTGATTATTTGTGACCCATTAGTTATTGTGCCAGCATCTGATATTATTTTCCATCAACTCTTAACCTCTGGAGGAATTTGAAGATAAAAGTCTTATCCCTTTTCACCCTCATCATAAATTAGGTTCTCCTCCCTGTCACACTCCCAGTCTTTCCCTGTACACATTCCTACCTGAATTCCCATTTTGTAGCATAAATACACTGCATTTAAGTGAAATTTAACCGAGGCTTGAACTGTATTTTGCACAGATACAATTAACTGCATATCAGCACAAAGACCACAAGAGTGACATCTCTATTTTCTAATACCTTAGATCTAGCAATCTAATTCCCTTTCCTGTCAAGACCAGAAAGTGGATAAGAAAAATTATGATAAAGCAATTTTGTTGGGGTTTGCTGACCTCTATTACCAGGAGATATTTCAGTGTTGTTGGTGCTGGCAGAGGTCACCCAGTGATTTGTCTCAGCAGCTCCCCAGCAGCTCTCCTTCCTCTTCAGCTCCACACTGCCCAAACCCTGCTCTTCCCCAAGGAATTCCAGAATTCTGGGTTTGCTGATTGCTCCACATCAATAGAAGAATATCCTGGGAAAACAAGAGGGTCTGTCTGCAGAGAGTTATTATGTCAATGGAAGTCTGCAACCCAGTGAAGGATGGAATGCAGGCTGCTGACAAATGTCTATGTCAGACCTGCCATTTAGATCACCTCCATTTATTTTGGATTTGTTTGGTTTCCCAGATCTTTTTTCAAAACTGACATTGATCTCAGCAACTTGAAATTATCTATGAAAAAAGTTCATTTTTTTTTTACAAGATGACTTATTGAATTAACAGATCCCTTCCTATTCCCCTCTCCCCATCTTCTATACTCTGTCATAAATGAAATGCAACAAGCAGAGAGAGCCAAACATATTTAACAGAGGAACTTAAAATAGATTTTAACAGTTTCAGCATCCTTAAAATACCTCTTTGAAAACACATGTAGCTAAAAGAAACCTTGTGGTGCAGTTTTCCTTGGCATGACTGCTCCAGAAGGTGTGACTCCAGACCTTCTTCCTGATGATGGATTAGGAATACTCTGGAATGCTGCTCAAGGAGATGCTTCCCTGCACATCTCCTGTGTACAGTGCTCCCCAGAAGTCAGACCCCCTCACTCCTCGTGTTCACTTGAGATAATTTTGGGAAGTTATGTAGACACCTCAGGAATTCATATGACTAAAATTATTACACCTTTCAAAGCCTTAGACTCAGACTTTTTTTCTTTTTTTTTCCATTTTTTTCTTTGGGGTGCTGCAGAATCCTGTGCATCCCCACTCAAACTGCAACTTCTTAATTAGTATTCCATGAAACTAGGGCTACTTAAAATTGCTAAGGGGAAAAAAACCACATCTGTTTAAAACTAAGTTAGCTGTGCTTTCATTACAGAATAGAACTGGAAATAATTTCATAAATAACAAAGAACTGCCACTAATTCATTGTTGCAGAACAGTGAGCACCAAGCACTGCTGTTTGTAGTAGAAACAATTCTCAGTCCTTGACCAAACCCATTATTCCTCTGCACTCATTTTGCACTTGCTGAGTGTCCCAGATCCCAACCAGAAGGGTCAATAAAGTCCTTCCAAAAATATGTGCCTTCTAAAATGATGATGTTTATAAAAAAAACCAATGTTTTTTATATAAAAACCCCAGATCTGTGCTAAATCTCCTCAAATATTGGAGCAGTAGAGGGCTACAGTTCCATTTAGCTCCCTTTCACTCTAAACTCTGACTTCTGGAGTTCATTTAACTCCTGTTGAAATTATCCTTTTATTGGGTCCTGATATCACCATGAAGCTGATTGCTTCCATTTCTACATTTGAACTTAAAAAAAAAAAAAAAAAAAGCAGCAAAGATACAACTGTTAACTGGATTTTCTACAACTGATCTTAAAGTGTGTTGACATGGTGCATGCTTCACTGACTATTCACACTTTTGCCTGAAAAAGAGTAAATTGGATTATTTTTTTTCCCCCCTTAGGCTAGGAGTTATATTTACTGATGCTGGTGAAAAAAAATATTTAACTGATGTTCAGAGGTTTTTGTGTATGGGCTCCAAGGGCCTCCTCTTACCAAGAGGAAAAGCAGCAGCACTAATTAATCTTGTTTAAATGAGCCAGTTGCACCATTGCTGTAGTTGTCTAAATAGGTGTTAATGACGAGGTATTTCAGTGTTTTCTTGGGAAATCTGGAGTTTCAGAAATGGTAGAAATTGTGATTTTCTGCCCAAATTAATGACTCTGCCTCTGCAGTGTTCTGTGCAGGGTCAGGTTCTGCTTGTTCACACTGCATTGTAGCACTGGTCCAGTGTGAGTATTCACAGATGTATGAGCAAGAGGTTAGAAAGTACAGACTGGAATATCAGGCAACAAATTCTTAAAGTGAGGAAGGCAGAACTAAAAAAACAAAACAAAACAAAACAAAACAACCAAAAAAAGCCATTATTTCAATGTTGGTTGTAGCAAGTGTCATGAACCAGCTCATGTCCCCAGCTCGTTTCAAATGTTGTCTTCTAGCTCAAGTTGAAATAACTCCAGTAAACCCTCCAGACCTCTTCTGCTCCCAGATCTCATTTCCATGGCTTGGCCAGCATAATAATTCTTTTATTCCAACATGAGAAGCTCAGTTGGGTTGTTTACTGGGACTTGGTGCCCATCCTAGAAGCTGAGGAGCCACCTCTTGCTCCTGAGTGCATCTCCACCCTCTTTGCTTACAATCTGGAGTTACCCACCTTATATATCTCCCTGGTTTCACCCTGGAGTTACCTGTGAAAGGGAACCCAAAATCCAGACTGCACTGAGCAAATGCATCAGGATTTTGTGACTGAGGGCTGCATTTTAATCCCTATAAACCACAGTTACAAAAAAAGCAGACTCCTGACTGCAGGGGTGTCCAGAGTCACTGGCTGCTCTACCATGGATTTTAATTCAATTCTTTCAGTTTTAAGCATTCTTCAAACTTTCTGTAAATAAAAAAAAACTTTCCCTTGTCCCTAGGCATGTTTTCCCAAGGTTTGCAGCTCTAATTATTATGAGCAATATCTTCATGGTCTCCTGCTACATCGCTCAAAAATATGAGGAAGAAAAAAGATCTCTTTTGAAAGTTTCTTTGAACTTCCCAAGTCGATGATTTCTTATATAACTGCAATAAAAACCTCTGGGAAAGAACCTATTAGAGCACTGTGTCAGCAATTTCAACTTATTACAGATGGCTTGCTCCCCTCTCCACATCACTATTTAATGAATTTAAACCAAGGATTCTATAATTTCTGACGCCGACAGCAGCCACGAGCTTTTAAGGGGAGTTTGTTTTTTGGTTTTCTTTTTTTTACAAACTGAGATTATGGGCCAGTGTAGCAAAGGGATTTAATGAAGAAGTTAATTCTTAAACACAACCCAGCAGCCTTTCCCTCCAGCAAGAATGCAGCACATGGTCCAGAAGCTGTGGCAGGGATTCTGCAATGGGTGATGTGTGGAGGGTGTTGTCCCTGGCATGGAGATGACTGCTCCGAGGAGAATGGGGGTAGCAGCAGCAAGCTGTGGGGAAATGTACCCACCCTGAGAGGTAAAAAGCAAAATGCTGCCAGTTTTTGTATTTTCAGGTGGTTAATAGAGGTTTCAGCTGCTAATGGTGAGCCTCCAGGAGAGGCTGTGAAGGCAGCAGGTTGCCTCATTCAAACATCTCAACAACTGGATGCTTCCTCATTTTGTTGGTTTTCATTTCTTAGCCATTTTCCAGCCAATTATCCTTACAATTTAAAGCAGTTGTTGGAGGAAGTGTTCTCTGTACTCCCTTGCCTCTGTTATGAAGCAATTGTTACTGCTCTGTGTTGGGACAAGAGTTATCAATAAATCTATTTATATCCTTATGGTGTTTGCCTTCGCTGGTCAAAGTTTAATTGTACTAAGAGCTGTAAATAGGATAAAAATAAAACAAAGCAGCTCTCCACCTTCCTCTCTCCTTTCTTTTCCCTATAAAAATATTCCCAACTACTTCCCACAGAAATCTGGGTATTTAAAAAAAAAAAAAAAGCTGATAAAAGAAACACAAAGCATAGGTAGAATGAAAGTGAAAAAACACTGTACTGACATAATTCTTTCCTACCATTACAATACCATGGGAGCCTTTAGCATCAGTAAGGAGAGAGTAAGGGGAGGTTTTTACAATGTGTATTAAAACCCTCTGCCTTTCAAAACAGTTTTGATAACCAATAATAGCCCAAAAGACAAAGCTTTGAAGGTTTAAGTGAACTTTTTAGGCTCTCCTTTCTCAGCGTGACCTTGCGTGGCACTATGTCTGCACAGAAGTTTTGTACAAGTTGCTAAAGACTTAATATTTGGTGTAAAGCATGAATTTACTGTTGGCTAAAACCACAGGAAATCTTGCACACTTGAGGTGACCTTGTGCTTTGTGGATTTTGGGTTTGGTTTATAGAGTTTTGACATCCTAAAGGATCAAACCAGAAGTTCAGTTCAGGAGGATTTTGGTTCCTACCCTACTGAAATAATGTTCCTTTTGCCAAGAAAATTCCCCACCACCCACTGACTCATCTTCTCCCCATCACAATCACACCCAGAGCATCACAGTTGGCATTCCCCCTCCCAAATAACACCAGCCAGCAATTTAAAGGTATGTTCTCTGACTTAGGGGAAGGACAGAAAATGACAGAAAATTGAGTGTGACATTTTTCATTGGACTCCTGAGCCCTGCAGAGCTGAGAGAGACCATGTAAAACATCTGTGTACTCCAGGTTTCCAAAACTCCCTCTGACCAGGGAGGGATTTTAGAGAAGACAGAGGAACAAGTCATTCCAGACATAAATATCTATGATTATAAAGTCAGGAAAGAGATTAAAGGAGAGTAATCTGTTCATACCAGATCCTTAGTGGTCATCAGAAGTGCTTCTCCATCCAATGCAGCTTTTCTAGGCAGGGTTTTCTTGACTACACAGCATCCAGAGAAAAAAAAATAAATACTTACATTAGTCATAGGTAGCCAAAAGCCATCTGTTAGCCAGCCTAAAAGGGGACATGAACCAAAAAACTCTTTCATGATTACAGTGAGCTTCTGGAGGAAAGATTTCATGATTACAGTGAGCTTTGCTGGGGGTAAAGCCATGCTCCAGAAATTAGTGAAAGTTCTGCCATACCCCAACTGGTAAACTCTAGTTGTTCAACATATTACAGGTGCCCTTGTTAATTGTTTTAATTATGTTGTTTCATTTTCTTCTGTGTTTTCTTGGGAAATCATGGCGTATTACAAAAGGAAAAAGAAAAAAGAAACCAAAATATTGGGTTTTTTGCAGCAACAAATGCAAACTCAATGCCAAAGGGCAGAATTGCTTGGTATCTATTTCCCTTCTGAAGCTGGGCTCATCAGCTTACATTTATACAAGGTATATTTAAAAGTTATGGGTCTGCAGAACTTGGCTGCCACCCAAACAAAATATCCTGACTATGGTGAGTCACAGTGTGGCCAAGAAACAAGGATACTTCTTGCTCTCTGCTTTCCTCCAAATGCTGCCAGACAACACTAAATATCCACTACTAACCCTCTGAACACACACTTGGCATCATCTTAATCCTACTACTTATTTCATTTATTGTCTTTTTGCAATCTAAGTGCCAGAACCTTGCCTCCAAGTAAAGTGAGGTTATTAATACACAATTCCAGAAAGAAGCCTAAGATAGCTGTAAAAGTTGTGGTTTTATTTGGGTTTTTCTTTCTAGGCTAAGCTCTGCAAAAATCATCAGAACTAAATGGCCAAATTTCAACATTTTTGCAAGCCAAAAGCCAGCAAATAAATCCATCACCATTAACATTTTAATTACTTCCTAAACACTGTAATAACTCGATCAAAAGCACAGGAGAGATTTCTTCAGCATCAGTATTATTAGCTGCAAATATTGCTGAGTAAGCCAACAAGCAAAGTTTTTATTGCCAGAGATGTAATTAAAAAGAAAACATTCCATTCACCCAGGAAAACCTGGACTGATTGGAAACAGCAAATCTTGTCTGAATCCAAGGGGAAGACCATGCCACTAATAACTCAGTAACTTGGTTTTCTGTTGTTTATTACTCCTTAGTCTTTTCAGGGTGGAAAACTAGATTAATTTGAACTTATTTGCATGCTAGTAGCCTTGGAGAAGAGCACCTTAGGACTATCAGGTACCAGACAAAAGAGAAAATTATATTAACACACAACTTTTAGGGCACTTTTTCAGCATTTTTGTTATTACCATTCTGACCTACTTGTCTGCATTCTGCTGCAGCTGGTGTAACACTAGTTTAGAACCCATGAACTCAAACTGAAATAAACTTCTAGTTTAAAATGAAGACTTAATTATGGAGGAACTGGTTCTCCAACACCAGGTAAGTCTCTATGACACTTGTATTTCTCATAATTAACTTGCACATCACTGTGACTTTATCCAGCTTGTGTACTGGGAGCAGCATTTAGTGGTACCCTCATTACAAGCAAGCTATTCCCAGGGCTGTCTTTATGGTATCTCTTGGTTAGTTGGCAGCTCAGAGCTTTAAAACAAAACTCAGTCAGGGATTTCTATTAAAATGAGGGCTTTCCTTGGCAAACACAAGATGTATCTGCACAGGAAAATTAGAGGGGGGAAAATAAAGTCATGCAAAGCTTCACTAATGAGCTGATCTTCATAAATGGTTTCTACCATTCAATCTGTCATTACCATGATCTTAACATATCTGGTCAGACATAGGACCTTCCTGCATTACACTACAAAATGACAATAATTCCATTTATTACCCAGGAAATTGCCTCCTGGGACACCAGTGATAACATTCAGGCCTGTGTTAGGATGTGAGATAAAGAGAGGAATTGCCTTATTTATTGAATGCTTCGTGCAGTAATTAATATTTAAAGAGATCACTTTGAAAGATGTTGCAGGAAGTATCCATCATTTTTCCAGAAATGTGACTATGTTGAAAATCAAGTTGATTTGATGCTCAACCTGGATCTGCATCACTGCAGCCATTAATCTTTTCCAGATAAAGTGGCAGCAAAGTGCCCAGCTCCACAGTTCTGCTTTCTCTAATATTAAAAACTTCAGCTGCAAATGTGATTTCTGTAGCTGTTCCTTGTCAGCCTGGGCAGAACTGCTTCTCCACCACCTCTGCTGGGTTATTTCTTACCCACTGTGAAATCCTGCAGGTTTTTCTCTCCTTGCATCTAAGTCTGCTCTTCTACACTTTTTTTTTTTTGAGATTTCATCTGAGTTTCTCCCATCTGAGGACACTGAACCACCAGAGCTGGGCACAGGAGAGGGATGCTCCAGCACAACCACTGCAATAAGAAGGAGCAGGCTGAACAAGAAAGCATCACCCTGGAAAAGAATCTAATATCATCTGTAACCAAAGCCTCATGAAAACAGATGAAGGATTTCCCCTGATATACATTCAGACAGAGATTTTGTTTACCTCTCCAAGGTATGAAGCTGATTATTCATCATCAGGAGTTCATCAGGAACAGAAGTTTCAGTTTCTACCCCCACACAAGGAAGATGATACTATGATTGGATCAGCATATTTTATTATTACTGTAACATCAAATCATCACCAGGTATATGTAAACATGTTTTTTTTCAACCCCCTGAAACAGCTCACTGGTGGTCTCTTTATAAAATAATGAAGAATAAAAGCATTCACAAAGATTTGTGGTAAAAACTATTAATCCATCCAAGGAACAGGATGAACCAGGCTCTCTGTACACCTCCCCCAAAATCTCCATGGCTCCAAGCCCCTCATCAACTAAAAGAGAGACAGCATCACCTTCAGCTGGAAGGCAGGAGGATTCTGCAGAGGGACCTGGACAGACTGGAGAGATGGGCTGACTCCAATGGGATGAGGTTCAACAAGGCCAAGTGCCGGGTCCTGCACTTTGGCCACAACAACCCCATGGGGAGCTACAGGCTGGGGACAGAGTGGCTGGAGAGCAGCCAGGCAGAAAGGGAGCTGGGAGTCTGGATTGCCAGGAAGCTGAAGAGGAGGCAGCAGTGTGCCCAGGTGGCCAAGAAGGCCAATGGCATCCTGGGCTGTATCAGAAACAGCGTGGCCAGCAGGTCCAAGGAGGTGATTCTGCCCCTGTGCTCAGCCCTGGTAAGGCCACACCTTGAGTACTGTGTCCAGTTCTGGGCCCCTCAGTTCAAGAAGGATATTGAGGTCCTCGAACAGGTCCAAAGGAGGGCAACCAAGCTGGTGAAGGGACTCGAACACAGATCCTATGAGGAGAGGCTGAGGGAGCTGAGGCTGTTCAGCCTGAAGAAGAGGAGGCTCAGGGGAGACCTCATTGCTGTCTACAACTACCTGAAAGGAGGATGGAGCCAGGGGGGGTTGGGCTCTTTTCCCAGGCAACTCTCAGCAAGACAAGAGGGCATGGTCTTAAATTGTGCTGGGGGAAGTTCAGATTGGATATTAGAAAGAATTTTTTCATGGAAAGGGTGATCAGACATTGGAACAGGCTGCCTGGGGAGGTAGTGAACTCTTCATCCCTGGAGACATTTAAAAAGCGACTCGATATGGCACTCAGTGCCATAGTCTAGTGACTGTGGCGGTAGTTGATCAAGGGTTGGACTCGATGATCTCTGAGGTCCCTTCCAACCCAGCCTATTCTATGATTCTATGACTAAATACAACCATCCTGAGAGGCAGGGATAGTAGACATTCACCCTCTGCTTCAGCCCTCACAGATACATGGAAATAAATTTTGCACAATATCAAACTCAGAAAGATTTGAGAGTAAGCAGAACCTTCAAAACATGACAAAAATCCAGACATTGATGGAATTAGACACAGTGACCTTGCCAAACTAATGACAGCTACAGAGGATCAAGGTCCATGCCTAAACCTCTCCTTTCCACTGACTCAGGGTCTCCAAGACCTAGAAGAGCCCTGCAGAAGAGCAGCAGAGTTGGGACAGTGCAAGTCTATAAGCACAGCAGGGTTTTAGGACAGAAGGATGCTGAAACTTAAAAGGAACCTCCATTCATCAATCTCTTGAGCCCACTGCTAACAGAAATTCAGACAGGTCCCAGAAAACATAGGTGCCTTTTTTGACAACCCTCAAAGCTGAGACTCCAACCTCTCATCTGAAACTCTCTCACTAATTACCAGTACAAGTTCTGGATGCTCTTCTGCATTAGCTGTGCTGTTGGTTCAACCCTCAGGGATTTTTTCCAGCTCTGGCAATCTCCAGTGAAGCAGGGTCTTGACCCACTGCCTCTAGACCTCAAGACCTAGAAGAGCCCTGCAGAAGAGCAGCAGAGTTGGGTCAGTGCAAGCCTATAAGCACAGCAGGGTTTATAGAAGGATGCTGAAGCTTAAAAATGCTTTTGAGAAGGAACCTCCATTCATCAATCTCTTGAGCCCACTGCTCACAGAAATTCAGGCAGGTCCCAAAAAACATAGGTGCCTTTTTTGACAACCCTCGAAGCTGAGACTCCAACCTCTCATGAAACTCTCTCACTAATTACCAGTACAAGTTCTGGATGCTCTTCTCCATTATTTTAGCTGTCCTGTTGGATCAAACCTCAGGGATTTTTTTCCAGCTCTGGCAATCTCCAGTGAAGCAGGGTCTTAACCCACTGCCTCTAGACCTCAAGACCTAGAAGAGCCCTGCATAAGAGCAGCAGAGTTGGGACAGTGCAAGTCTATAAGCACAGCAGGGTTTTAGGACAGAAGGATGCTGAAACTTAAAAATGCTTTTGAGAAGGAACCCCCATTCATCAATCTCTTGAGCCCACTGCTCACAGAAATTCAGACAGGTCCCAGAAAACATAGGTGCCTTTTTTGACAACCCTCAAAGCTGAGACTCCAACCTCTCCTCATCTGAAACTCTCTCACTAATTACCAGTACAAGTTCAGGATGCTCTTCTGCATTCCCTTTGCTGCTGCACCTACCCTCAGGGATTTTTTCCCAGCTCTGGCAATCTCCAGTGAAGCAGGGTCTTTACCCACTGCCTCTAAAGACTTCTGTGCCTTTCACTTCCCTGGGTTAGAAGTCTTCCTTCCTACTATTTTTTTCTTGAAAATTATTCACCCTCATGTTCCTCTGTCCATTTCTGTGAGCTGGATACACGCATGAATAAACATGCAGCCTGGAGACTAAAAATGAAACAAATCTTGGTTTATGAAGCACATCCTTGTGTTGAGAGTGAGAAGAGTGGTTCACATAGAAATTCTGGTAATTTGGAGAGTTCAAACACAAACAAGTCTAATGATTACAGTCTGTGAGCCTGGAGAAAGCAAAACTTATTTAGTGCTCTAGGCTGCCACTTAAAAAGCAGCCTCCATAAAATACTCAAAAGCATTCCTGAGAAAAGTTTTCTCTTTGGAAAGGAACAGCAACTGGATGATCTACTGTAATTTTTTTCTCCCCTGTAACATCCATGATATTTTTATTTATATGTTTACATCCAAATGCAAATTCACTATTATCCCAGCTGTCATTCTCATAATAAAAGCAAATAAATGTGGATTTTTAGACTGCAACAGCTAAAGTGTAGACTTGAAAATGTTATCCATCTATCAAATCATAAGGACTATTTCCATCTCCAGCCATTTAGATTTCCTGGGAATGGCAGTGATGGGTATGTAAGCAATGCTGCAACAAAACCAAAATGAGGAATGGTTTGATTTGATGGATAGCAAGGACTTTTCACTGCCCATTTATCTGAATCCTGAGTGTATCTATGCAATGTATCATCCAATGCCATAAATAAAATCCATTAGATACTAAAACAGAATCAAGTTTTCCTGTCCAATTTTTAACTTGCTAAGCCCATTTATTTCGTTCTTTGTTTCCTTCCTTTAATCAGCTCCTAGTCCATAAAAGTGTTATGTCCTACCCTGTGATTACTCTTAGTTTCCTTAATAGCCTCTTCTGCTTTTTAAAACCCAAAATAAATTATATCTTTCACTGCTCAGTTATCTGTTATTTTGCTGACACCCTGAAGGAAAGGAAATTTTCCTTTTGGGAGTGCTGCAATATGTCCTTATGGTATCGTGCTCATTAGAAGTCTTAGGAGAAAAATCTAAGAACTGTGATCATTACAAAATGGTGCAGAATAGATGATCTTAAATCAATAGTTTAAATGTTAGACAATGTGTATGAAGCATTGAAACCAAGTTTTCACTGCTTTGTCCCTTGTAGAGTGGGCTTATATTTTATAGACATTAAAATGATTTAGTTTGTTTGTACCAAGAGATGCACTTGTGTGGTATTCAAAATAAGAATAATATTGTGCACAATGATCCAGATGGGATTAAAATGTTTTTAACATCTCTCTATTAAATAACAAATTCTTTTATTAGCAGACACTCTGCATTTAGGGTTGAAAAAGAAAATCAGGAGTGAGCTGAAGCAGAAGTGAGATGCAGCCTGATTAAACCCCATGTTCCTTCAGCCTTCCTCTGGAGTGAATCTGTTAATTTCTGTAGGGTTAAATAAATCAAATATGTGATAACTCAACTGTATCTCTCTCTCTCATCCTCTAAGCACAGGATTTAAACTCATCCTGACCTCCAAGCACAGGGAGAACTGACTGTACATTCTTTCCTCTGCATGTTTTGCTGCTTTGGTGGTAATTTTCTAGAAAACGTTACCCTTTGGAAGCTTTGGGTGCACCTGGGAGAAGGAAATCCAACACCAGGGACCACACCTTTCACTCCTTGTCCTCATGGAATTCCACCAGGGTTGGGAAACATGGGAAACCAAAGTGATGGATGGCTCCAGAGGAATAACCCATGGTCCCCAGCCAGCCTTCTGCAAGTGCTGCAAGGGGGACACTGCTGGAGCCAGACTGAATATCAAGGAATAAAAATAGTCACCATCTTTGGAGGATTTTGATAACAGAGTTCTGGCAGAGACTGAGTGATCCGTTTTGATGTGCAATGCAAATCTGAGGTTAAAAATATCATTTTTTTTTCCCTTGCAAAGTTGATTATGAATCATTAGGAAGACTGAAATAAAATCTCCTTCTACTTTCAGCCTTTTGGAGCAAGGATGGAAAATTAATCACTTTATAGAACTGCAACAATGTGGCAGACAACTGGTAACTGGTTTTTTTTTTTTCTTTTTCTTTTTCTTCTTTCCTTTTTTTTTTTTTTTTTTTTTTAAATAAATCTCATACAATGTCTCTAAATCCTGTGATATTGCTGTTGCAACTGGAAGCAGTACAAGGATGTAAATTACCCCAGTGGCTACAAACCCCTTCTGCTGACCTGTGTTAGAGCTAACAGGTACATGAGCAGACACACATTTCCTGAGTGCAATGAATACTTGAGACTTGCACTGAAAAAACATTCACCAGTAACAACAAACCAAAATAGAAACAGGAAAGTAAAGTATTCCCTCCCAGAAAACAGCCCTTTGTGAATTTAAATTCAACAGCTTTCCAAGCTTGGACTGCTTGGATGCTTGGACCAGCATCTCCTTGGACTGCTAGAGAAAATTACCAGCACTGCTGAAGCTACAGAAAATTCCCTTTTTTTCCCCTTATCTTGTGAAATCCAAAAAGAGGTTTTGCTCTCCTTCTTTTTAAGTCACTCAAGAAAGAACAGTGCTTCAACAGCACCAGAGGTTGGTTGAAAGCACAAAAAAGGCAGAAAAGGCAAAGAATACTTCCCTCAATTTCCTTAGCACCATCCCTCATCTCAGATCTCTGGGGGAATCTTTTCCTGCCCTCAATCCACCTGCCAGTGCTTTACCACTTAAGTTCAATTTCTTTGTGGGTGAAGAAGAGGGAACTGAGAGAAAAACCAAAGGGAAGAATGAAGGGAAAGAAAAGTCAAAGGTGTTTCAACTCCCAGGAATGTATTAAAGGCAGAAATGGTAAATTGCTGCTCTCCTCTATACACACAGCCTGACATCAATAACCTGTGACATTCTCTGCCACAAATATCACAGAGCCTGAAACTTCAGGAGTTTTAAAGGATTAGAGACAGGTAAATAATTCATGTGCATATCCACAAGTAGAGGAAGAAAGCCTACAGCCAAAGAAAGAAATGCTCCCAGGCCCTGCCCCTGGGAGCATCCTGGCAGTGCTGGCACTGCTCCCCTTTGGATGTGCCCATGAAAAGGGGATTAATGGGGGCATGGGGAGAAACACTCAGTGAGAAGCTTACAGAAACAAATCCACTGTACAAAGGTGGTATTTACAGCAAAAAAACCACCATTCCTTGCAGGTCAGACCTCAGGGGGTGTTGTGGAATCAGCTCCCACCTAAAATCCCACAGACTGTGACAATCTTTGGAGTGGGAGGGATGTCACAGCTGGTGGAGGGGCTGCTCCACCAAGAGCTCCCAGAAGTTTGTCCTGGGGTCTGTGGGCAGCATGGATCAGCTTTGGGTGCTCCAGAGCAGGGTGAGGCTGGGGGAGCTGCTTTGCTGCCTTCCCCTTCCAGCATGCTGAATGAAAACTCACTGTTCCAAAACCATCACCTGTGGCCCTCTCCAACCAAGCAATTAGCACACCTTGTTGCCTGATTTCCCTCACCACATCTCTCTCCAGCAATGTTACCCTTTTAAAGATGCTTCAGAAAGCACTTGCCTCACTCCCAGGATAAAACACCCTTTTAACAACCTCAGCAATTGGCTGCAAAAAAGGGGAAAGCAGCACAGGGTGCAGAGGATGCTGCACATTCCTCAAGCACACACAACCTCCACCAAAACCCCCAAAAGGTCAGGAGAAGGAATGCCAGAACCTGCCAGGCATCAGAGGGAAAGACTCCAGTAAAACCAGTTGGTTGGACCAGATTAAACCCTCCAACAGACCCCAGGAGCCTTGCTGTCACTCTTCATCCCTCCTCCTACCTCAGATCCCTTCCAAACTGCCCAAACCTTTTGGCAAAGTCCCTCTGGGAACACCAGACTTTGACACGTGTGATTTATTTAATGTTTGGCTCTATTAATTTATATTTGTCCCACTGGGCTCTTGTTATGCCACAAGACATTGTTCCTCTGTGTCATTTAAACATTATTTTTTTATTTTTTACCTCCTTGTGAGCTTGTTTCCTCAGGTTGCTTTGGTGCTGGTGATTTCTTGTGATTATAGCAGGGCTCCTGCAACATGATGTGAAATCAGGATCAAACTATGTTGCATTTACATTGAAATAATCACTAATCTTTTTAAGAATGCTCTTGTCTAGAAGAATTTTTTTTTTAATTATTTTTTCTAGTTCAGGTCTGCAGAACACACCAAGAAAACATCCCAGCACGAACACAGCGTAGATGCAGCTTCTGTAAGGAGTAAACCAGGAGGCAACATCTGCTGACAATACACTAAAAAACCTGATTTTCTTCACAGACACAGATAAGCCATCCTAGATTTTCTTAATTCTTTAAACAGCTTCAAATACAACACAAGTATAGGATAAGTAACCCTGTCCTTTCCTCTCCCACTGCCAGTTCACACTAACTCATTTATCAGAAACAGTTTCCCTTTATCTAAATGGAAATTACCTCCCTCAAAAAGCAGCTTCAGCAGAACCTAAAACCTAAAAGCAGAACCTAAAAGCTGCTGTAGCACTAAAAAAATTAAGATAGTTTTATATACAGTGCTGCTGGGGGTTTTGTGGGTGTTTTTTTCCCTGGGTATGGTGGTCAAATGGACTTAAATGAAAGATAAAAAACCCCAAACCTTGGCTGCCATGCTAACACCTGGAAAAAAAAGAGTAGAAATAGGTTTTTACCAAAAATTCTCCTAATCATGTTGTACCACCCACTCATTCTCTGGAGTCAATTACCTGTAGAGACTGAATTCTTCATTGTACTGAAGAATAATAATGGCAATTTCATAGTGCTTTCACAGTATTAAGGATGCACCACGCAAGGAAACTATCACAGCAAAATCCAATTTGTTACTTTCCAACACTGAATTTTTCTCATCTTTGGTGTGCAATTAGCTCTTGGAAAAGTTTAATCAAAGTCTCAGTTTCTTCTTCCTCTTGACATGTAACACAGTCAGAATAAGATGTAACCAATAATTTAGTAAATTGGACTTGGCTTAGTACACAGGAAATGGAGGATAATTCAAATTATCCATTAGCAACCTGCATATTCACACAGCACCTTGGTTATATTCAAGAGAGAGATTATTTGGATATGCAATTAGGAAATACAAGCATTAATCAGGTCTATCAGATTGATAAATTATTTACCTGCACGTGGAAAGAGCTGCACTAGGATTCTGAGGGAAGCTGTTGTTCAAATAGTGGAGATTGACCTGATAAAGAGAAATGTAAATGGGAAAGCATCAGAAAAATCACTACAGAATGATGTGGAATCTTCTCAAAAGAAGAAAAAGCATCATGGATCCAGTGAAAATGGGAAATGTCTGAAGCACTGAGGAAATTAAGAAGAGATTTGGGCTTATCAGACCTCAGAAGAGTGAACAGTAGGACTGAAAAGAGTATTTCCAAGAGAAATTATGCAGGAAATGCTAAGGCTGTGTTCATGGGATTGCAGTTCTGACCTTTCTTTGCTAAAAGGACCCTGGTTCAGCAGCCAGATAACTCATAAGTGCTGCTCAATCAACTCCAACCTTGTTCTGTGCACAGAGAAATGTAAACATCAAGGTGTAACTTGGAAATGGGTAAAGGCTTTTGTCAGAAAGGATGAGAGCTGGAAAACTGAGAGTCTTAGATGTTCTATCAAGAAAGGATTTGAAGAGCTGTCTCAACCACTGCCATGTGCTCAAGTGAAAGAATCCAGTGTTAAGGTAAAAGTGGGACCTGGAAAGCTCTCCTGAAGCTTCACTGGCACATCTCCTGTAATTTCAGCAATTCTCACACTTTGATCATGTTTTCTGAAAAGGAAAATAAAAAAGCAGAGGTAGAAGAGTTGAATTTCTTCCCCTTTTCTTCTTTTATTTTATCCTGTAGGCCAGTGGCTAGACCAGGCACTAAGAAAACAGAGGTCTTGATTCCCAAACTTACCCAACCAGAGGAGGCTGAACCTCCCCCAACACCCCAAAGCCTTCACAGCCCCTGAATCCCATCCACAGACCCCAAATCACAAGGTGATTCTGACCTGACTCTGCTGAAGCTTTCCAGCCAAGCCTGGGAACTGTGTCCCTTCCAGAAAAGGGAAGAATGTCTTGTTTCTGGGTCAGGTTTATGGGACAAGCTGTGTATATCAGAGGACATTTTACTGGGCAGCCACACAAGTATAATTCCAGGTCCCCACAGAACTGGGAAACCTGCCCAGTTCCAGTATATAAATGGTAACTGGTGCATTCTGGGGCTGGTGGTGTTTGAGTTGGACACTTGAGTTTTACCTTACCTCTGATTTAGGCATCACGTCTTCATATTGACTGGAAATACATTGGATTGTGTTTCACACAATATCCACTCCACCAGAGAGGAACAGCATTCTGTGGATTAAAAAAAAAGAAATATTTAATTAACATCTCCATAAAATGAAAAAGGGTTTTGTGTGCTCTGCTTTGCCATCATGCTTGGCAGATGAGGAGGTTACTGTTTTATTTAGAGCTGCTAACTTTGATGTGTATTTGCTCAATATGTATGAAATCAGCCTGATCAATATGGAGCTCTGCTTTTTCAGTCTAATTCATCCCCATTTTCTCTCTGACTTCTTCCTTCAGTGTATTAGTTTTTAGCTGAATGAGTCTGAGTTGTTATTTGGAGCTGCAATGCAACATCTTTGATTCATGTGATAAAACAAGGAGTGCTGCAGACAACATCAAGAACTGGCTGTGGAAATGCTGATTTACTCTTGCCTTGCTTTGCTCTGAAAAAAAACCACTGAAATAATGGAAATAAAGAAACCCTGGACTAGGGTTTCAAAATATTAGAGGCTGGTTTACAATATAGTTAATGAACTTTCATCTCCAAGTACATGGACACAGAAGATGTCTTTAAATAGATCTCATATCCAAGGCACTGCTGTCCAAAGCCTAAATGATTATATGATGCTGTGGCTCTATGTTGACCCCTCTTCTTCCCTGGAGAAATAATTTGCAAGGAACTGAGGGCTGCTAACTAAATTCCTGAATAAGCAGCTGCAATTAAAAGTATCAACTACATTTTGGGCATTCTGTAAAGTTATAAAAATAATACAATAATGGAAGGGCATCTCTCATGTTACAGTTAATTTATTTGCACAAACAGCAAAAAAGAGGAATAGAATTATTGTATTAATCTTCATTTCATCTCAAGATTGTCCTGAAAAATGAATACTCACTGAAAAAAGAAAGCTATTTTTATAGCTGCTTGGTCATCTGAGTGGGAGGACACAGAGAGAAGTCAACAGCAAACACTGGGAGGAGGAGGAGGAGAGAGTCCTCAGTGTGTTGTGCCAGACTGAGTGCATCTGTCCTACAAAAAAACCAACAATAAATCAGTAGATGAAACTCTACCATTGGCTTACCTCAAAAAGTGGTCAACAGAGCAACACAAAAGTTTTGGTTCAGAAATATCCACTATCCTCTTTGCCTTGGAACTCCTGTTAAGCGTTTTTACAGTTCCACACTGAAGAAAAACTAGTGAAATGTGAGGGCTTGTAGTAGAAAATAAACCCCCAATTCCACTCTGGTGGTTTGAGAGTTATTTGAAGAGAAAGGTTAATTGTCAATGGGTAAAAAGAACCCATACTGGTACTGACAGTGACACCACTGCATAACTAATCCCTTGCAACTGGAGAGCATAAAGAATGAGATAGATTTTTCTTTAGGTAAGAGACACCACTCTTTAAGCCCTCTTAAACAGCTATCTAAAAAAAAAAGCTTTACACAAATGTTTGCTAATAAGAGTTTGCAATATGGGATCAGGTATTTACACAGCATAATGGCTGGTCACTGAAGCACAAGATGATTTCTTTTATTTTTAGTTCATGCTCTGCAGTAATGTGCTTTCATTTCAACAAAGCAGTGTGTGTGTCCCTGAGCTATGATTAGCATGTGAATTTTCCAAGGTAAACTTTCCTATTTGAAGAGACTCACTTAATAGCTCTCTCCATTTTACTGTCCTTTACCTCCTCATTTTATCCCACTGCTGTCTCCTCCACTGCATGACATGAGCAATGAAAAAAAAATTAAAAAAAGATGATTTCCAAGGGTTATCCCCTAAATTGTGGATCCTCACTCAAGTGGCTTTGAGACTCTTGAATTTAGGTAGCCAAAATCCAGCTCTATACATGCATTAAAACCCAAGTTATAACCACTTGGAAAGGCTGTAAAGCTTTTGGTGCTCTTTTAAATTCATCAATATTCAGTGGCACCACTGGGGAGATGGGGACAGGGAAGCAGCAAGAGGAGCTCTTGGGTGAGGAAAACAAAACGTGGGTGGGGAGCTCAGACTTTGATCCCAAATGTGCTTATGTTTGAGGCATTTTGTCTGTCTGCCAGTTTATCTGTCTGTCTTTTTTTCTAGAGGTTTGAATACCTGAATGAAGCAGAGCTGAGAAGCTATTTCAGGAGGAAGCTGGAGTTGTTACCCCCACTAAGAACTGCAGCACTGTCACTCTGATCAACTCCTTGCCTTAAACTCTGAGTGATTTGTCATTTCTCTCTTGCATGGAGATGGAGCACATCTGGGAGAGAGTTAGCAGCTTGTCAAAACTGTGACTAATGAACAAAGGAGTCTGAAAAACGTCTGCAAGAGGCTCTTTTCCTTCACAGCTTTGCTCCACACTGGGTGATGACAGTGGTTGTGAGCTGGGGAGGTGTCATGTTCTCTTCACTTCCTTTCTTTGCTGTGTCAAAAGGAACAAGGACAGACCTGGAGCAAGGCAACCAAGTGAGATACTGAGGTTTGGGAAGCACTGCAAAATCATTTGGAGTGTCTGGGAGTACTTGAGGATGAGCATGAGAGAAGAAATGAATGCAAGGCAATTCCATGGGCATCTTTTGTCTTATTTTCCAGTTCAGCAAACTAATGAGTGTGATGGCATCACAAGAACTTCTTTCTGAAATAAATACCTCTCATTTCTTTCTGGCAAGTGGCTCTTAGCTGCCTGTAGGTTATCTTTAATACTTGGCTCTCTCTAGGATAATTTTTTTGCATCTCAAATGCAAATGTGGTCTAGAACTGCCATTCCAGGTCAGCTGGTGAATGGCACCCACCAAGCTGAGAGGGTGCAGAGGGAAGAGAGGAGATGCAGGTTAGACATTAGGAGGAAATCCTTCACTGTGAGGGTGCTGAGAAGCTGAAATAGGTTGCCCAGAAAAGTTCTGGATGCCCCATCCCTGGCAGTGTTGAAGGTTAGGTTGGGTTGGGCTTGGCACAACATGGTCTAGAGAGAGGTTGGGTTGGGTTGGGCTTGGCATAACATGGTCTAGAGGGAGGTTAGGACTAGATGGTCTTTAAGGTCCCTTCCAACCCAAAGTGTTTGATGATTCTATGAAAGAAAGGAGAGGTTCCCAGGGTGTGATGCTGCCAAAAGGCACAGTAGGGAGATGCTGACATCAGTGTGGGAGTACCTCTGGCCAGCAGGAGCACACTGAGAGATGTCACATTGCCAACACCAACAGCTCTCAGAGAGACACAACAGCAACAGGCTGGGGTGCTCCTTTTCCAGAACAAAACCAATAGATATAAATATGTTTTATAGCAGAAATGGTTGTAGATTAGTTCAGGGTAACTCTGTCCCAGCAGAAGATGAGTTATGGCATAGTAACTGTTGATTCAGACAGAAAACCCTGCTAGGAGCTGGACCACTTAGAGATGTACAGAACAAATACAAATGGTTTTATCAAACCATTTCTAAAATTTAACAAATCAAAAATCAGTAAGCCCATTACACACCAAATCACAGTGACAGAAATAAAACTAAGCAAAGGCTACAGAGCACTCCAGCTGCACACACCCCAATACTAAGAGATCCATTTTGTTGCTCCTAAGTATTTCTGAACTTGTTGGGCATCCTTCCCAAAGCTCAAAGAACTGTCCTGAGTGGCAGAGACAGAGGGTATTTTAACAAAGAGATTTCCACATTACTAGACAAAAATGGTAGAAGAATTATCACTATTAAATTCACTGTATAGTGGCTTACCTGTTAGTTTGCTAGCAGCCAAGTGATTTACTCTGATTGTGACATAGTCATTTTCTTTTAAAAAATTGAAGGTGGCAAGAAGCAGGTATTACATAAAGGTATCACAAAATGAGGAGGGCCAAAATATGTTCATTCTGTAGGTTTCAGAGGAGACTTATTGATTATTAATGCCTATTGAAAAACTTGGAAATCTCTGGGTAAGTAAAAGAAATGCAATATTTTGTCAACATATAAAGGGCATAAAGAGAAATGATGAAGCAATTGCATAATTATCAGTCTGACAATGAATCCAGGCCAAGTCAGGGAATGACTGATGCAGAGCTCATTAAGCACAGAATTTAAAAAGTGTAATTAATGCCTAGAAAACTCAAGTTTATAAAGACCAGATCACTGCCCAACTAACGAGGGAAGATTACAGGTTGCTTAATGAAAGGTGAGAACATAAAACCCAATTACTTTGGGTCCCTGGTGTTTCATGTGAAAAAGTAAAAGTTAGAAATGAGGCTGGTAAACAGCAGAACAAGCTTGATTATCTCCCAAGACTCATCACTGGGAACAACTGGGAGGTGATGGGCAGAGTACATCTTTGAGAGTCTCTTGGTGGGTTCACCATCTCACCACCAACCTAAGTGTCCTGGTTTGGGCCAGGATAAAAGTGATTTTCTGTCTTCTACTTTTGCTTTCAGCTCAGTCTCTTGCTGAAATTAACAGCAAGTTTCTCAGTCAGTGTGTGCTTCTAGGACTGATAGCACTTGATGTTTAGAGTTACTGCTAGAGCCTGGTGTGCAGAGCCAGGGACACTGCTCAGCTCTGAGGAACATTTTACCCTCCAGAAGGAATAAAGAGGTCCCACCTGCAGCCTCCTTTGGGGAGGAAGGGACGAGAGATGCCAGAATTGACCAAACAGAGGATTCCATCCCATACACCTCATCCTCAGGAGAAATTGGAGGGATCACAAGGGCCAAGCCAGATTTCCTGCTTCCAGTTTCCAGCTCCTGCCCTTCCTGCCTTTCCTGCTTCCCTTCCTTCACCTGGCATCCTGGGAGGATTCCATCCCTTCCTCTGCCTGTGCTCCTGATCCATCCCAGCCCATATCTGTGTGTTCCTGCCTCCAGCTCCCAACTGCTCCTGACCCCAGGATTCCAGCCTGGACTTTCCCAGGGCTGCCCTGCAGCCTCGGGGGTGACCTGAGAGTTATTGGGGGAAAGGGGGTGGAATGTGGTTTCCATTTTCCTGTCTATTTGTATAGATTTAGTCATTTTTCCTATTTATCATTCCTGTTCCATTAAAGCTGTGTAGTTTAGTTATCCAACCCATCAGTCTCTCTCCCTTATTCTCTCTTCTTTCTTTATCAGGGAGGAGAGAGACATTAATAGAGAGCAGCTGTAGCTTGGTTTAATTGCCAGGCCAGGGTTAAACTGTGACACCAAGAGAAGCAGGAAGGGAACAGATGAAGCACAATTCCTTAAGCCACTCTACACTGATTGCTTACAATGTTTGCTTTTATACATTTGCTCTGTTTTCCATCTCCTTAAATCCTTATAGTTTATCTTCAGCACCTGCCCCTCTTTGAGTGATGCATTTGTGTGCTTATCAATCATGTTCACCTGGTAAAACTTTCCAGTTGGTTCATTTTTAAGCTGTTCATCATTCAGTGTAAAGCACTGCACTTCATTCTTAGCTTTTAAACACTGCCTACTATTCATTTGTCAAATACCATTCAAGCCCTTCTCTATGATACTGTCACCCTCTTCTTTTCACAACACATCCCATTTTTCCAACCAATTCCATTACCATCCTGCCATTTTTCTCCAGAGGACTAGATAAAACAGCAACTAAGATCAGCTCTTAGATTGATTCTTCAGAAATTCCATACTTGAGTCTCAGAGCTCCTTGCAGAGCAAATCAAAACAAACTTAAAAGCCTACTAGAGACTACATGGTGAACAAGATTGAGAATGTATAATTCAGGTCAATAGAAAGAAATAACATTGAGGTTTTGGCTCTGGTATTAAAAAAACATACTTAAAACTAGATATTTTTGAATCAGTGAGCAGAATTAAACAAGACACTTCAGTCAATGTTTGAAGCTGAAAATATTCTAATCCAGACAATATTTTCTACATGACATGAGTTGATTCCAATCAGGAGCTTAAGCCCTGGCTGATTGATTACACAATAATGATGTTTATTTCATTTTTTCTGATGTATTGAGATTCCTAACTCAACTAAAGACAGAGTTCCCCATGGACTGAATATACCTACATATAAAGACTTTCAAATTGGACATCCTCACACAAGCTCCTTAGCATTACAACCTTTTTATTTTTTTGCCTCTCTCTCTTCTGCAAAGTTACCTACAGCTCAGAGTGGGTTTTTAATTTTCTATTTGCCCTCTAAAATTCCTTTTGATGCTGCAGTAACTGATGTAATGACCTTAATTCCATTTGCTTTTTTGGACTGTCTTAACCAGACACACCATCAAACCATTTATTTATTTACTTTGCCATAAGAGCTCCTTTGATAAATCTGAGTAGAACCTGGCAAATCATTCATAGGACAATTTTCAGAGAGGTTATGACTTCATTTCAGGTAAAGGTGTGCATGAGCACCACTTTTGATAATCAGGCCATAGTATTTCTGTAGAACACAACTGGTAAAATCAGCAACAGCCATAAAACAGAACCTGAAAAAGTGTGAAATAGCACATAACATCTCACACCCATCACCATTTTACTATGATTGCTGTTTCATGATAGAGAATAGTATTTTTTTAGACAAAATGGTTTTGTTGACAATAAACTTGATTAGCATACCTAGGTATTGGAAGGTATTGATGTCTCAGCTGGACTTGATCTCAGAGGTCCTTTCCAGCCTCAGTGATTCTGTGTGTCTGTGGTCCCCATGTTGATCCAAAGAAGGGGCCGTACTGTGGCCTGAAACACAAAGTAGAGACATACTACAAAAAGAAAATGGTTCAAATACTGAGAAGTTTGGATCAAGTAGGCTTTTGGCTGTTCTATACCACATCTGCATTTGAGATGTAAAAAAATTATCCTAGAGAAAGCCAAGTATTAAAGATAACCTGCAGGTAGGTAATTGCAACATCCATAAACCAGAACCTGAAAAAGTGTGAAATAGCACATAACATCTCACACCCATCACCATTTTACTATGATTGCTGTTTCATGATAGAGAATAGTATTTTTTTAGACAAAATGGTTTTGTTGACAATAAACTTGATTAGCATACCTAGTTATTGGAAGGTATTGATGTCTCAGCTGGACTTGATCTCAGAGGTCCTTTCCAGCCTCAGTGATTCTGTGTCTGTGGTCCCCATGTTGATCCAAAGAAGGGGCCGTACTGTGGCATGAAACACAAAGTAGAGACATACTACAAAAGAAAATGGTTCAAATACTGAGAAGTTTGGATAAAATAGGCTTTTGGCTGTTCTATACCACATCTGCATTTGAGATGTAAAGAAATTATCCTAGAGAAAGCCAAGTATTAAAGATAACCTGCAGGTAGGTAATTGCTAGAAAGAAATGAGGTATATATTTCAGAAAGAAGTTCTTGTGATGGCATCACACTCAGTAGTTTGCTGAACTGGAAAATAAGACAAAAGAGGTGATGGATACAGGTAGGTAATGCAGAGCTGTAGAAGGCAGAATCCTTCTCACTTTCTAGTTATTATGAAATAAAAATGGAGCTTTGAATCATCCCAGCATTGACAAATCATCTGAGGCATCTCAGAGCAAGCTCTTGAGTGACTGCTGTAATATCACCTGTCATACAGTCAAAAAAACTACAGTACCTGCTGACAAATTGATAGCAATTTGCCCAAAGACAAACAGAAAGGCTTCCTTACCATAACATGGTTTTAGAAGTTCTTCAATTAAAGCATCTGAGGTCCCTTTAGAGCAGACTCAGTCACCTTTGTGCCAGCCAGGTGAGAACTGGCATGACAGATGAGATCAGACCCAATGGGCAGAGCTTACAGCCAAAATGCCCACAAAAAGGATCAGGGATGGAGCTGCAAATTAAGCCAAAGCATCTGCAAAGGTCCTGGGTCACCTCAGAAACACTCCACTCCAAACTGCAGCCAAGCTGAAAAAGTTCAGGTTGGAAACAAAAAGGAAAAGCAGAGGTTTGTTGCCAACAGAAGCTTCTCAAACTTCCCAGCTGGTAAAGCCAACAGAGATGAAGCATTCCAGCTGAAACTTCACAACCAATTTCAGAGTGTGTCAGCTGCCCTATCAGGAACATCATCATGCATAAGGATCTTCCCTCAAATCAATTCTACCCTCTGAAAGAAAAGAAAAGCACAGATTGTAAGAAAAGTCATGATACACCCTTAAAACTTGTTCCCTTTTTTTTTTTTTTTCTACAGCCAATGTCTTCATCTCTACCTGTGAAAAGAAATACAGCTTCCACCACAGGAAAACTGTGTCCAGGAGAGAGCAGATCACAGAATTCCCTTTCTCCCTCATATTAGAAGTTCCAGTATGAAAGCTAAAAAAAAAAAAAAAAAATCCACAAAGGCAACTTTTGTTATTTAATTTCCTGGGTTTTTTTCCTCTGGAAAGGTGCTGATTCACATCTCTCAAAGAAATGACACTTTAGTAAATACCAAGATCCAGAATTCTTGCTATCAACCTCTCCACACACCAGTCTTTGGGGTTCTGTGATGGCAGAAGACTGAATTTCCCTTGCAACATTAAGAAAAGCATTTTCTTCAGTTCACTTCAGGAGAAGTCTTTGTCAGAAGCAGCAGGTGATGCCATCAACTGGGAGGCCCAATGCATGCAGAAATCAAATGAGATTTTAACTGTATGTAGATTTAGGATAAGATGCTTAAATGATTTTCAGGCTTGCTAGGAATGCTGAGCCAAGAAATCTGCAGCTGTCTCCTACTTTATAACTTAGTCAAATAGAAAAGATTAAAATACAATCTAACACAAATTCTTTTTGTATTCAGAAAGATTTCTGGCATGTGTTTGTGGCTGAAGAGACTACACACTGCTCTTCTGCTGATTTCAGGAACAATTCAGCTATAAATATTTTTGTGTAAAGGTCTTTTTGGGTGAAGAACATCCTCTTGAGCCTAACAGAAGTTACTAAACAACTTTAATATCCTATTTCCTATTTTTTCTACTTGCCATCATAAGTTTATTGTGTAAGTCCCAACCTCTTTCCACAATGCACACAAGAGCCATTGCTTTAAGACTGCAGGCAAATACTGGGCTCTAAGAGGAAAGACATTATTATAGACTGTAAATTATAGAATCATGGAATTAGCCGGGTTGGAAGGGACCTCAGAGATCATCTAGTCCAACCCTTGACCCACCGGAGCAGTTGCTAGACCATGGCACTGAGTGCCACATCCAGTCTTTTTTTAAATGTCTCCAGGGACGGAGAATCTACCACCTCACCGGGCAGTCCATTCCATAGCCTAATCACCCTCTCCGTGAAGAAATTCTTTCTAATATCTAACCTAAACCTCCCCTGGCACAACTTAAGACTGTGTCCTCTTTTCTTGTTGAAGGTCGTCTGTGAAAAGAGTCCAGTTCCCACCTCGCTACAGCCTCCTTTCAGGTAGTTGTAGACAGCAATGAGGTCTCCCCTGAGCCTCCTCTTCTTCAGGCTGAACAGCCCCAGCTCTCTCAGCCTCTCCTCATAGGGCCTGTGCTCGAGTCCCTTCACCAGCCTGGTTGCCCTCCTTTGGACCTGTTCCAGGACCTCTACATCCTTCTTAAACTGAGGGGCCCAGAACTGGACACAGGACTCGAGGTGTGGCCTAACCAGTGCTGAGTACAGGGGCAGAATCACCTCCCTGGACCTGCTGGTGACGCTGTTTCTGATACAGGCCAGGATGCCATTGGCCTTCTTGGCCACCTGGGCACACTGCTGGCTAATAAATAAATTGTTAAAAACTGCAATATCCTACTGACATAGTCAGAAGAACATAAAATTCTTTAACAAATCCTTTTTATTCAAGACAAAAACTAAACCAAAGGACAGCGAAGGAACCAATGAGTCCCTATTTCCTTCCATTACATAAAGTATTAATTTTTTAAGAAAAACACCATTTGCCAGCAGTTTCAAAAATGAGGTCACTAATATTTAAAAAAAAAAGTATTTTTCTATGAGGTTACACCCCACATGGCCTGAACCTCAAATCTTTTAAGACTGCCATCTGCTTCCTGTTGTGTCACACACTGAGCCTGAACTCCACAGTTCTGGGGGCTTCTTTTGACAGATGATGCATAAAAGTGTGAAAAAAAAAAAGTTTAAAAAGGGCCTTTCTGAATTAGACTGTCAACAATTACTTTGATTTCTGCTCTTTTTCAAGGTTAAGTCATATTTATAATACGTTTTACAACATTTGCCATGAACTATTCATTAGTATTTTTGGTGACTAAGGAAGCTTTTGACAGAGCTATCATCTAAACCTCAGCCAAACACAGCACTTCAAAATAGCTATAAAAACTGAAGACTATAAATTATTTGTAGAAAAAAAGAAACTTTACATCCTTCTAATCTTTACCTAAGCTTCTGAGGGAAGAGCCATCCATGAGTCCTTCTCTGGTGGTCACCAAACACCTTGCTGGGACCAGAACTTTTCAGCAAGGCACAGAAGGTGTCAGAAGGACATCAGGTTGTGCTTGGGGTGGTGATGATCCATCTCCAGCTGCCTGAACATCCCTTCACTCCTAAGCATCAGACAGTGGAGCTGAAAGCTCCATTCCATGGAGACAGGAGCTCCCTGGGCCATTTCCATGGAGGTCTGGAGTTTTCCAAGGATGGCATCACTTGCACCAGCTCTCTAGGAAATCTGAACTACAGCTTTTCCATTTTGCTTTCTTGCCAGAACAACCAAACTAAAGTACCCACGAGTCTCTTATAACTTTTGTTACTTTTTTTCTTTTTCAAAACTTGGCTTTTTCATTTGAAAAGACACACTTCCTTTACGGTTCCTTTCAGGCTAGAAGAGTATCATAGAATCACAGAAGGGTTTGGGCTGGAAGGGACCTTAAAATCATCCAGTCCCAACCCCTTGCCATAGGCAGGGACATCTCCCAACAGTCCAGAGGTTGCTCCAAGCCCTATCCAACCCATCCTTGAACACTTCCAGGGATGGAGCAGCCACAACTTTCCTGGGCAAACTGGGCCAAGGTCTCACCACCCTCAGAGTGAAGAATTTCTAATGTCTAACCTAAATCTCCCCTCTTCCATTATGTCCCTGATATTCCAGGAGAACCTTCATCAGCTCTGCTGCCTGGAGTCTTCCTCCTTTTCTCAACTCCTCTGCCAAAGCTTCCACTATCAGGGAATTCCAGATCCAAAGGCAGACTCTCTCCCTTTGCCTGGACTTCACCCAGACCGAGGAGGTCCAACTCCACATTCCCATTCCCTCCCAGCAGCTCAGAGGTGTCCCCACACCCTTCCCAACCAAACAAGGGAGGGGAAGGACACACAAGGGCCTGGAAAATACCTCAGACATCAACAAAATTCTCTCCGCTCGGCTTCGCTGCCCCTCCTGCCTCACCCCATTCCCTCCCACTTTCCATCTGCAATTCCCTGACCTTTTCAGCCAAGCCCAGGCCATTAGAAGTCCCCAGAGGAAACAGATTCTTCTTTATACAGTACCTATGGGCTTTATTTTCTCTTTTGTTCTTCATCTCCTTGTTTTTTTCCCCTCAGGCTGCTGTAGCCACAGAGCCACCGATTCCGGATGCTCCAGCGACCTGGGAGCTCAGCCAGTTCTCCCCTTTTCCTATTCCTTTATTCCTGGTGACTTTTGTGCCTTCACACCAAAAAGAACACTCAGAATCAGGGGCTGGGTTTGTAGATGTGTTTCTAAGCTTTGGAACCCTGCTGGAAACACTCACCAGCCTGGTTTTTTTTTTTTTCCAGGTTTACCCCACTGCCCTGAGCGCTCGGCGCCTTTGATGGCGGCCAATTCCAAGCTCTCAGATTTCTCTCCTTCCAAGGAGGGATTTGTAACACCTTGCCTGTCACCAGGCTGAGAATGGCAGCCCTGACGTGTCCCAGCCCTGCTGGTGTCACTCAGGTAGCATTAAGCTCTCCGGTGACATGGCACACGGTGTCATTCCTGCAGCCGCTGCCACCTCAGGCCCAAGAATCCAGAGGCCAGGAATGACATTCCCAGACATCCCTTATAAAGCTTCTTAACCCCAAGGATCAAGACACCAAAATCAGAGTTCAAGGTGCGTGCTGGGAGCCCAGAAACCAACCAGGTCCTGGGATGCATCGACAGAAGCCCAGAGAGTGCTCAAGAGAGGGGATTCTCCCCCTCTGAGATCCCACCTGGAGTTCTGTGTCCAGGTCTGGAGTCCCCAGCACCAGAAGGACAGAAAACTCCTGGAATGTGCCCAGAGCAGAGGCACTGAAATGCTCAGAGGGCTGAGCAGCTCCCTGGGAAGCCAGGCTGAGGGATTGGGGTTGTTCAGCCTGGAGAAGAGGAGGCTCCAGGTGAGCTCAGAGCAACCTTCCAATATCTGAAGGGGCTACAAGAAAACTGGGGGAGGGCTTTGGACACTGGGGGGGTAGGGAGAGGACAAGGGAAATGGGCTAAAACCCAAAGAGGGGAGGTTGAGGTTGGACATTAGGAAGAAATTCTTTTATTTGAGGGTGGTGAGACCCTGGCACAGGTTGCCCAAGGAATTTGTGGCTGCTCCATCCCTGGAAGTGTTGAAGGTTGGATGGGGCTTGGAGCACCCTGGGCTGTGGGAGGTGTCCCTGGGCATGCAGGGGGTTGGAACTGGATGAGCTTTAAGGTCCCTTCCAACCCAACCCATTCTATGATTCTATTATTTTGTATATAATTATGTCCTGATCCTTTTTTTAAAATTATTATTATTTTTATTTTTTCTTTTCTCAGAATCAAAATTCACATCACCAACCCCTCTTTTTCACCTGATATCTGTTGTAACTGTTTGGTCTCTACTTGTGCAGCTACAATAATGAAGATGGTGAGCAGGAGAGAGGATTTGGTGCAAGGTAAGAAGCCTTTGGACGTGGGGGTGTAGGAAGAGGACAAGGGGCAATGGGGTAAAACCTAAAGAGGAGAAATTGAGGTTAGATATTAGGAAGAAAGTCGTCCTCATGAGGGTGGTGAGATCCTGGCACAGGTTGCCCAAGGAATTTGTGGCTGCCCCATCCCTGGGAATGTTGAAGGTTGGATGGGGCTGGTGGGAGGTGTCCCTGGGCATGCAGGGGGTTGGAACTGGATGAGCTTTAAGGTCCCTCCCAACCCAAACCATTCTACAAATTAGGAAATGAGCATTCATTGGAAACTCAGAAGGATTCAATTCACCCAACCCAAGACAATTCCCACACACACAGCACCCAGTGGGTCCAGAAGAGGTGGGCACCTACCTCTGAACCACCTGGGTTCTGCTCCCATGGGTGTTGGGCAGAAGAATCTTCCCCACAAAGCCCTGTTTAGATATTTACACATTTTGCTACAGGTTTTTCATTTTTTTTTTTTTTTAGTCTCAGCATGGGCTGCTGCATGACTGATGAGGCCCAGGAGGCTGTTACATCCATCCAGGGAGCAATCTACATCTTCATTTGTACTGTAAGAGCTTAAATGCCAAGGTCCTTATGCACATTTGGGGTAATTTTTTGTTTTTTTGGTTTTTTTTTTTAATGCATCACCAGTTCAGCAACAACCAACACGATTTAATCAGGAGCACCAGAAACAGGACAAATGTTAGACAGCAGGATCTACAGATGCACAGCACTCACATCCCAAGACTTGGATGGAATAAGATGCCCTATAATGCCACATTTACCAGGCAGTGACTACATCTTGGAGCATAACTTAATTATTCCTTTAATTATAAATGTTTTAGATACATATATTCATAATATTATAAATATATATTTATAATTATTATATATTATATTATTTACATGTTATATTTATAATTATTCCTTTAATTATAAATGTTCCAGCTTTATATAACTATAATATTATATATATATTTATAAATATATATTATTTACATGTTATATTTATAACTACTCCTTTAATTATAAATGTTCCAGCTTTATATAATTATAATATTATAAACATTTATTTATAATTATATATTATTTACATGTTATATTTATAACTATTCCTTTAATTATAAATGTTCCAGATTTATATCTCCATAATATATAAATCTATTTCATATTAATTATTATTATAGATTATATTATTTACATGTTATATTTATAATTATTCCTTTAATTAAAAATGTTCCAGCTTTATATAATTATATTATAAATATATATTTATAATTATATATTATTTACATGTTATATTTATAACTACTCCTTAATTAATAAATGTTCCAGATTTATATATTCATAATATATAACTCTATTTTATATTAATTATTATTATAGATTATATTATTTACGTGTTATATTTATAACTATTCCTTTAATTATAAATGTTCCAGGTTTATGTATTCATAATATAGAAATATGTATTTATAATTATTATATTATTTGCATGTTATATTTATAATTATTCTTTTAATTAGAAATGTTCCAGATTTATATATTCGTAATATATAAATATGCATTTATAATTATTATATATTATATTATTTGCATGTTATATTGATAATTATTCCTTTAATTAGAAATGTTCCAGATTTATATACATATAATATATAAATATATTATATATTGATAATTATTATCTATATTATTTACATTATATTTATAGTTATTCCTTTAATTAGAAATGTTCCAGATTTGTATGTTTATAATATATATTATAAATATATGTAATATATTATAGATTATATTATTTACATGTTATATTTATAATTATTCCTTTAATTAGAAATGTTCCAGATTTATATACATATAAATATATATATAATAGATATATCTATATAATATATATATAAAAATGAATTTATATCTATAGATCTACCCATATACCCTGTCAAAGATGTCATTTCAGAAAAGCACTCATTAGTATTTAGAAACAGATTCTTTCCACCTTTATTGGTGGCCTTAAAATTGATCAAGGGAGGCCACAAAACAACCTGAATTTTATTTTGAAGGAAAAAGGTCTTAGAAGCTAGTATAGAAAAGCTATAAAAACCCCTAATTAAAACCCCAGAGATCTCTAAAAAGCACTTATCTCCTCAGAAAGTTTATCTTTGTTCCCCGTGTAGCTGTGCTCCTAAACTGAAAATAGGTGAACATGCATTCAGCTGGATAAATTATTGTCTAATATCCCATGCAACACACACAGATACATCCCATGCAGCGCTACAGGCTGGGGACAGAGTGGCTGGAGAGCAGCCAGGCAGAAAGGGAGCTGGGAGTCTGGATTGCCAGGAAGCTGAAGAGGAGGCAGCAGTGTGCCCAGGTGGCCAAGAAGGCCAATGGCATCCTGGCCTGTATCAGAAACAGCATCACCAGCAGGTCCAGGGAGGTGATTCTTCCCCTGTACTCAGCCCTGGTGAGGCCACACCTCGAGTCCTGTGTCCAGTTCTGGGCCCCTCAGTTTAAGGATGTAGAGGTCCTGGAACAGGTCCAAAGGAGGGCAACCAGGCTGGTGAAGGGACTCGAGCACAGGCCCTATGAGGAGAGGCTGAGAGAGCTGGGGCTGTTCAGCCTGAAGAAGAGGAGGCTCAGGGGAGACCTCATTGCTGTCTACAACTCCCTGAAAGGAGGCTGTAGCGAGGTGGGAACTGGACTCTTTTCACAGACGACCTTCAACAAGACAAGAGGACACAGTCTTAAGTTGTGCCAGGGGAGGTTTAGGTTAGATATTAGAAAGAATTTCTTCACGGAGAGGGTGATTAGGCTATGGAATGGACTGCCCGGTGAGGTGGTAGATTCTCCGTCCCTGGAGACATTTAAAAAAAGACTGGATGTGGCACTCAGTGCCATGGTCTAGCAACTGCTCCGGTGGGTCAAGGGTTGGACTAGATGATCTCTGAGGTCCCTTCCAACCCAGCTAATTCTATGATTCTATGATCCCATTACTAAACTATTTTTTTTTCCAGATGTAAAGAACATTTTCTGGTTGTTGAAAGAGATATTTTAAGTATTATCTATCTACAAGCAAAAGCATTTCCTGGATACAAGATGTTATGTGGTGATGAAATATATCAGTATTTTTTCCACCTGTTTACTACACTTTGAAACCAAATTAGCTGCAAATTCAATAAACAAAGTTACAGGTAAGAAAAGAAAAAAAAAAAAGAGCTTTAAACAAAGGGAAAAAAAAAAATAATCCTCTTTTTTTCTGTGGAGATGCTAATCATCCTCTACATCACAAGGACTTTTCAGCTACATTCCTACAGATGCTGGTGGGAAGTTAAGTTTATTTCTCCTGTGTATTAAAGAGAATAATTTATCTTCCAGAAAAAAAGAAAAATAAAATGAGTGCATATGCAAATAGCTTCCCTAAATAAAAACACCCTATTAAAATTCCCATTTCTGAAGGAGGTAAATGTTGTGTAGCATGCTGCAGACAGCATTTGTAGAAGGAAAATATAGAACATGATCATGACATTGATTCTATTTTGCCTTTGCTGGGGTGGTAGTGCTGAAATTGGGGATTTTTTTCAAATGTATTTTACCATTAGTTCATCTACTGGCATGTCACATTAAACCAGTTTCACCATCTATTTTTTTTCTTCAGATTTTTTAGCACAAAAATGGATTTATTCATGCAAAGTCCTGCTAGTTTCCTTTGCACTAGATTCCTTCCAAGGCCACAGATATTAGCTTACATATAAACTGAAAATGTTATTTAAATCTGATATTTGTGTGCAATTTCTTGATTATTTTAATTATTTTTTTTTTAAAACATTAATGTAAAAATGCTGCTTGACAACTCATCTCCATCCTTGAAGGTTTTCAAGACTCAACCAGACAAGGTCCAAGTAGTGCCCAGGCAGTGCAGACGTCTGATTAACCTCCTTTTCCATCACCATTTCCATTTTCCATTCTCACTCAGCTAATTGCAATATGATTCCCACTAAAACCTAAAAACCTTCAGCTTCCTAGACGTTGGACCTAAACTGGAAAGATGGGCTGCACACAAGCTGAGTGATGGATCTTGGGATTACAACAAATGGTTTTGTGTAGACTGGGAAATCCATTATGAAAAAAATCTTGTACCAAGACAGCTGAAGCTGCTGAACACTTATTTTCCTCTTAGATGTCTCTTTTTTCCACTTATTTTCCACTTAGATGTCTCATTTATTTTCCTAACCACAGACCAGCTACATTTTTATTTCTGGACATGGCCAAAAGGTCAAGCTAAGGGATGTGTTGACTGGGTGATATTATTTCAGCATTCCCCTTGATAATATCTACTGGAATTATTTGGCCAGAGAAGTGATAATAAATAT
Source organism: Calypte anna (assembly GCF_003957555.1). NCBI lineage: Eukaryota > Metazoa > Chordata > Aves > Apodiformes > Trochilidae > Calypte > Calypte anna. The sequence continues at coordinate 22,714,264 of NC_044255.1, forward strand.
AAAGGAGCAGCTCTGAGGTGAATATGCACTCAGTGACTCTCATAAGGCAGAATTTTAAATACTGGAAGAAGAGTGTTACAGAATTTGCTGAATCTGAAGTTCTATACACAGGATTTTTATTATAAAGTGCCTGAGAGCAATGTCTTGAAGGAATCAAAGATGGTGATATTGAGGAGTCAAGTTGGTTTGTGTCTCCTTTTTCAATCATTACTAAATAGCAACCCTTTACAAAAGTTCATAAGTTCATAAGGGATCAGTCAAAATTCATTCAGAAGTCCAGAGAGTTAGAAAAGCAATGTTGAAATCAAAAGTTGGGACCGGTGTCGTTCAATATCTTCATCAACGACTTGGATGAGGGTATAGAATGTACCCTCAGCAAGTTTGCTGATGACACTAAGCTGGGAGGAGTGGCTGACACACCAGAAGGCTGTGCTGCCATTCAGAGAGACTTAGACAGGCTGGAGAGTTGGGCAGAGAGAAACATGATGAAATTCAACAAGGGGAAGTGTAGAGTTTTGCATTTGGGGAAGAACAACACAATGTCCCAGTATAGGTTGGGGGCTGACCTGCTGGAGAGCAGTGTAGGTGAAAGAGACCTGGGGGTCCTGGTGGACAAGAGGATGACCATGAGCCAGCAATGTGCCCTTGTGGCCAAGAAGGCCAATGGCATCCTGGGGTGCATTAGAAAGGGTGTGGTTAGTAGGTCAAGAGAGGTTCTCCTCCCCCTCTATTCTGCATTGGTGAGGCCGCACCTGGAGTATTGTGTCCAGTTCTGGGCCCCTCAGTTCAAGAAGGACAGGGAAGTGCTTGAAAGAGTCCAGCGCAGAGCTACTAAGATGATGAAGGGAGTGGAACATCTCCCTTATGAGGAAAGGCTGAGGGAGCTGGGTCTCTTTAGTTTGGAGAAAAGGAGACTGAGGGGTGACCTCATCAATGTTTTCAAATATGTAAGGGGTGAGTGTCAGGGAGATGGAGTTAGGCTCTTCTCAGTGGTGACCAGTGATAGGACAAGGGGTAATGGGTGTAAATTGGAGCACAGGAGGTTCAAGTTGAATATCCGGAAAAATTTTTTTCCTGTAAGGGTGACAGAGCCCTGGAACAGGCTGCCCAGGGGGGTCGTGGAGTCTCCTTCACTGGAGACATTCAAAACCCACCTGGACACGTTCCTATGCGAAGTGCTCTAGGTGGCCCTGCTCTGGCAGGGGGGGTTGGACTAGATGATCTTTCGAGGTCCCTTCCAACCCCAAGGATTCTATGATTCTATGAAAAGTTAAACTTAACTAAACACTGCAAATCCAGCCTGGCCTTCCTGTGTGATCATATAGGTAGGAAAGTTTCATAAGATATTTATCTTTTAAGCTATAAATTATGAATATAACTCCTCAGTCAGTGTCATTTTTCACGTGACACTACAAATTTTAAAGAATAAATAATATGAAAGTTCAATTTTAACCCCTTCCTTTAGTTGGAGCAAAGTACTCTGACTAATATACTTTTGGTAACTCCTTCTTTTTGCCACGACTGGAGAGAGTAACATTTACATACCTCAAGAAGTGAGAAGCTACCGGGATGATTAAAGGCTAAATTCAGCCAAAATTTATGAATTGTCACAGAACATACTGTTATTTTACATTAAATTCAAACTAAGTGAGCCGTGCACTTTTTAAGATGCTCAAAATCCAATTTTACACTTGTCTTAATCACTGCAAATCAGTTCATCACATGTACAAAGTGCCATCTGCTCACCCATTTATCAAATTTCCAAACATAAACTCCTTTTTTGCTCTTTAGGTGCAGGCCCAGAGTGCCCCCTGTGTTAGAGATTCACACCTAACTCCAGAATTATGCCATCCTTTTCCAGATAAATATTCCAGGTGTCCTGGGACATCCCAGGGGTCACCAAGAACACTGACATGGCCATAGTGGCACCACTCACAACAGGGACAAAGCACACAGTGATGTCTCAGGCATGGAAAGCACTAGAAACCACCCCAAAACCTTAGAAAAAAACTGAATTATTGTTAAAATGAACTTGTTTGCACACCTGTATTTTTATGGCAGCGAGCAAACAAACAAACAATAAAGAAAGGGAAAGAAAAGGTTCATTTTATCTTCTGCATCTGCTTTGTTACTGGATATTTAGTGCCATTATTCTTATCATAACATCTGAAGTCAAGAGTTGTCTTTGATCCTCTTACCTTTTCCAGGTGAGTTGCTGCTTTAGGAATGGGAAATGTTCTGCTTCCAGTGCTGAAATCTGAGAAAAACAAAACAGAAAACTTCATTTCAGTACTCTGCTCATGTTAAGCATCTTTAGGTAGCCTAAATTAGGCACTGAGCAGTAAAAGTAGGAGGGAAAAATTTGTTTTTTTTTAAATCAGGTATCTGCATAAAGTAATTGGCTCATGGAAATTTGGTCTGTTTTAATTTTGTAAAATTATTTTATTGGTATCAGTCTTGCTGATGGGAAGAAGTAAGGGCTACCCAGTTATCCTTGTGAGGACACACACCTCTGATAAATCAGTTTCCTAAAGCAACACTATGATAAAGCTTTAATTTTATTTTTTTTTTCCAATCCACAGCCTTCTTTTCATAGAATCATAGAATTGGCTGGGTTGGAAGGGAGCTCAGAGATCATCAAGTCCAACCCTTGATCCACTCCCCCCGTGGTTCCCAGCCCATGGCACTCAGTGCCACATCCAGGCTCTTTGGAAATAGCTCCAGACACGGAGAATCCACCCCTTCCCTGGGCAGCCCATTCCAATGCCTGAGCACCCTCTCCAGAAAGAAATTCTTTCTCATCTCCAACCTAAACCTCCCCTGGCACAACTTGAGACCCTTTGTGCCCTCTTGTCTTGCTGAGAGTTGCCTGGGAAAAGAGCCCAACCCCCCCCTGGCTCCAACCTCCTTTCAGGGAGTTGGAGAGAGTGATGAGGTCTCCCCTGAGCCTCCTCTTCTCCAGCCTCAACACCCCCAGCTCCCTCAGCCTCTCCTCATAGGGTCTGTGCTCGAGTCCCTTCACCAGCCTGGTTGCCCTCCTTTGGACCTGCTCCAGGACCTCGATATCCTTCCTGAACTGGGGGGCCCAGAATTGGACACAGGACTCAAGCTGTGGCCTCCCCAGGGCTGAGTATAGGGGCAGGTACCAAATTCAAACAACTGACTAAAATGGGATACCACCTAAAAATGACCTATTTATCCACACCTTCAAATACTTCCCAGTGTCACACTCATCCCAACTCCTGGTACTGCAGGACCATTATAATTTACAGTATATTCATATTTCAGTGCTTTTTCCTAGCTCTTGAGATCTGCACTATTTCCAGAGGCTTTAAAAAATGGGAAAAGTGAGGACAAAAATAAAGTAGTGATTACAGATGCTCCTGGCATTAGCTGGAATGCAAGGATATTGGCAGAACAATTTATTTTTATTAACTTTTTATAATTTTTTCCTTAAAGGAGGCTGAAAATAGAACCACAGGTGACCAACCTCTTACATGCAGCTGCTCCAGGGTACTTCTGACATAGTTTACCCCAAACATCAGTAAATAAAGAAATCCATAAAGAATTTCCCTGGAATTGGCTGGCCGAGCCTTTACTATTTGCTCTTCAAGCTACACAACCACTCTTCTAAAGGAGTTTTTCTGTTGGACTAGGATATCTATAGATATTCTATTGCATTTAAGATGCATTTAAACAAAAAACAAAAAGAGGTACAGGTGGCAGGCAGTAAAAAACACAAAATATTCAGAGCACTGTGGGTCAGGCAGATAACCCAGAAACCTTGTTTGTGCCACTGCTTTTCTGCAGGGATGAGTAGGGCCAATGCAGATTATTTCTGCTTTCATTATTCTACTTTAAATCCTACAGCCCTTACAGTTGTAGAAAAGATTCTGAACACCTGCAAATGGGTTTTGTTCCATGGAAGGTGGTAACAAATAAATAAGTTTTTAAAAACACCGTTTTATAAAAAAGCAGCAAGCTCATAGTGTTGAGATGTTTATGGTGGCCTTCTGCTTTAATGTATTTCTTTTTTACTCAAAATTCTATCTTTAAAGAAGGCATTTCATTAGGGTCTTTAAAGTGGACAATCAGAACTGATGTGGGGTTTGTGTCAGGGTGTTCTTCCAAGTGTATTTGCAGTAGAGCTACCTGAGTGATTTAATTTAGTGATGAATAACTACAGGGTGTGCATGTAAACCACATAAACACAGAGAAAGGAAATCCTGCTTAGCTATTATAGAAGGCTTTAGATAAAAGGGAATTGATGCTACATCTCAGATGGAAAAGGCTTAAAGGGCATAATGAATTTCATCTGGAAAAATTCAAATTGTAAACACATTCTCCCAGCTTAAAAAAGAAACTGTCCAGATGATTTTCCACCCAGTACCAAACTCAAAGCCAGAGATTCTCTCTCTCACAGGAACCCCATTAATACCCTGCTGAAACAAAGCTGAATTTAATTCAGACTCGGTGGGTAACAATGCTGTCTGCTTTCCTCTTTACAGCTATGCTATAAAACCCAGGAATTAGATTTAGGATTAGCCACCTGCTTTCACAACAGACTGCCAAAACCTAAAAGTACTCTCTTTGCTTGGCTTTTATTATCCTTTTTTTTTTTTAGGCTTATTATTGTTGCAGATGCAATTTCATGAAACTTTGTTGCTTTGTTGTTAAGTGGAGAACAGTAACAAGGAACCAGCTTCAACCATCTGATAATCTCTCAAAAAAAAATCCCTTTTTTATTTATCAATCCTATATCATTTAATTAACGAAGACAAAAGGAGCTAAGAATGAGCAATGGACTAATTTTTTTTTTTTTTTTTTTTGTGATATTAGAATATGAGAAGCAATGCAGATGAGTTTTGGAATGAAATTAAGAGCTTTTTCTGTGGGTTCCTCTGCCACGATCAGTGCTGTCTCACTGGAACCCTCCCTGCTCATCCTTTATCCTTTTCCAACCAAAGTGCCCTCAACACAGAGCCAAAGAGGCAGATGAAAAATATTCCAGTTGTACTTTCCTTGAAAAACAGGTTTATAAATAACAACCAGATGTAAAAACCAACCTTGTCATACACCCAAAAATGAGAATTGTAGCATGAGTGAAAGGTGCTGTATGAAACCCAAAATCTCCTATCCCAAATAATGTCATTTTAGTAGTGTTACTACCACCATCAAATTAAATTTTCTTGGGAGCACTGAATGTGCATGAAACATTCTATTATGCCTATCTCTTGATTACTATTGCTAATAATAATAATAATTTCTGCAAGCAGGGAAGTTGATGCTATTGAGATCAGAGAAATATCCTAAAATTTGCAATGGAATAATGGGAAGCATTGATGGATCTGTTTACTGGCAAGCTGAAAGTCTTTATGCACACTGCAGCTCAGGGCTCTCTCATATAATTTTTAACACAAGTGCCAAGATTTCTGGTGGTTTTTTCTCTCTGCAATGCTCTAAAATTGCTAAGCAGGAAAACTACAGAAGAAAACGCTGAAGATTTGCAGCATAAGTCAAAGCTAAACTAAGGGAAAACTTAAGTACCATTAGAAGTGTGACAGTCACAACAGGGAATATATTTTCAAGCACCAAAAGGGCATTAGCCCAGGAAAACAAAAGGCAGAAGTCATGCTTCATTTTTGCAGAACAGCCTTGATCAAACCTCACCCTTACCTTTGTTTACTATTCAGCTACAATTTTGTGGCAGAAAAAACCATGTAAAAGAGCTGAGAATGAAGGGTGATGCAAACACTGCTAACCAGACAGGAAAAAAAAAATAAAAATCAAGTCTTGTAAGCACTTTAAAAACTGAACCACTGAATTTGCTTGAAGGGATTAAAATCCACTCCAGCTCAAAACAAAAACAAAAGCAATAGTATCCCAGCCAAGCTCCATCTGAGATCTGGTTATTCCAGAAATGATTTTGCTAAACAGAGCTGGTTGTTGGCTGCTCCACTTCCCCAAACCCTTAAACCCCAGGTACCTCCAACAAAAATCTCAGCCCTGGCATTGAAAAGCAGCCCCCAGATGCTCATCTCCAAAGAGCCAGAAGCTTCAACAGTTCCTTTGCTGACCTCATCAGCCTCACACCACCATCTCACTGCCCAGGACACCCCCAGTTTGCTGAGATAGGGGGTACAAGGGACAATTCTTCAGCAGCAGCCAAATTCATAGAATCATAGAATCACAGAATTGGCTGGGTTGGAAGGGACCTCAGAGATCATCAAGTCCAACCCTTGATCCACTCCCCCCGTGGTTCCCAGCCCATGGCACTCAGTGCCACATCCAGGCTCTTTGGAAAGATCTCCAGACACGGAGAATCCACTACTTCCCTGGGCAGCCCATTCCAATGCCTGATCACCCTCTCCAGAAAGAAATTCTTTCTCAGCTCCAACCTAAACCTCCCCTGGCACAACTTGAGACCCTTTGTGCCCTCTTGTCTTGCTGAGAGTTGCCTGGGAAAAGAGCCCAACCCCCCCCCGGCTCCAACCTCCTTTCAGGGAGTTGGAGAGAGTGATGAGGTCTCCCCTGAGCCTCCTCTTCTTTAGGCTGAACACCCCCAGCTCCCTCAGCCTCTCCTCATAGGGTCTATGCTCGAGTCCCTTCACCAGCCTGGTTGCCCTCCTTTGGACCTGCTCCAGCACCTCAGTCTCCTTCCTGAGGGGCTGAGGGGCCCAGAACTGGACACAGGACTCAAGCTGTGGCCTCCCCAGGGCTGAGCACAGGGGCAGAATCCCTTCCCTGGACCTGCTGGCCACGCTGTTCCTGAGCCAGCCCAGGATGCCATTGGCCTTCTTGGCCACCTGGGCACACTGCTGGCTCCTCTTCAGCTTCCTGGCAATCCAGACTCCCAGGTCCCTCTCTGTCTGGCTACTCTCCAACCACTCTGTGCCCAGCCTGGAGCTCCCCATAGGGTTTTTTGGCCAAAGTGCAGGACCCAGCACTTGGCCTTGTTGAACCTCAGATTGCTTGACCAAGGCTACAACAGCAGAAAGTGGCAGAACCACTTTCTCCTCCATCATTTAACAGTGCTCTTCCTGCTCTTCACTTCTCCAGTGTGATCCCCAGCTTCACTTTTTTTTTTTAAAAGAACCTCAGTATGCCACAGCCTTTTTCCCTGAGTCCAGCTTCCTAACTTCACATCAACCAAACTTTTCCCTAAAGTTAGAAATTTGCAAGAACAGAGATTTAGGTACGTCTGCCCAACAAAGCCTCTCAGTATCCACCATTCCAGGTCAAACTCTTCCTGGTTTTCAGTTTTATCACTTCCAAGGAAAGCAATAAAGTAAAATACACTGTCAAAACACAATCACTGTCTTCTTTACAGTGTCTGTCACATTGCTGTGATGGAGGGATTAAATCAGTGTTGTCTGGCTTTAGCAAGGTGCCAGAAACCTCAGGAAAAAATGAAAAAGGAAACAAAAATAAAATGTTGCTGCCAAAATGCAGTTCGTGTCTGAATCTGGCCTTGCATTAGTTTCAGTGTGTTTCTCTTTATGTCTGCAATGATTCATACTGGTGGAAGCATAAACTGCAACCAAAAGCTGCTGGCTGCTAAATGGTCTGAGGATTGTTTTATTTTGTTCCTGGTATGTATTTTAAAATAAGTTTACAACCACCTTTTCTTTCTAACTTGCATTCAGAATCAGCAGGACAAAGAGGGGTGATATTTCACTCTCCATCCTCCCTTTCTTCATGCAGAACAAGCTCCGCTTACAAAGATGTCTTATTTAGATAAAAGGAGCCACAGAGATTTCCTCCAAATGGTGAATTCTGGTCTCACAGGTCAGCTAAAATAAAGGTCAGTTGTTTGGAAAGTGGGCTTGATAGTTAGGAGAGTAAGAAAATAAGTTTCCAACCACTGTGACCATGCTGTACTTCTGTAGTATGGTAAAGGATGAAGGGTGAAGGTGAAGGGTGAAGGTGAAGGGTGAAGGTGAAGGGTGAAGGTGAAGGGTGAAGGTGAAGGGTGAAGGTGAAGGGTGAAGGGTGAAGGGTGAAGGGTGAAGGGTGAAGGGTGAAGGTGAAGGTGAAGGTGAAGGGTGAAGGTGGAGGGTGAAGGTGGAGGATGAAGGAGGAGGATGAAGGAGGAGGATGAAGGTGGAGGATGAAGGTGGAGGATGAAGGTGGAGGATGAAGGTGGAGGATGAAGGTGGAGGATGAAGGTGGAGGATGAAGGTGGAGGATGAAGGTGGAGGATGAAGGTGGAGGATGAAGGTGAAGGATGAAGGTGAAGGATTAAGGTGAAGCATAAAGGATGAAGGTGAAGCATGAAGGATGAAGGTGAAGCATGAAGGATGAAGGTGAAGCATGAAGGATGAAGGATCCTGCAAAGCAGTTCTGAGGAAGGAGCTCTTCCAAGAACAAAGAACCCATCACACAAAATCTCCCTGTACCAACTGAACTGGTACTCTCGAAGTTGTTTAAGTGTCATTGCAGAATGTCAGAGGTTTCCTATTCACAGAAAATAGGATTTATAGTTTGGACTTACAGAATTCTGCATCCAGAGAAGATAACTTTTTATCTCTCATGGTTTTAGAAGAGATACCAGGCAGAAGACCTGAAAGAGCCTCACACAGTTTTTCTGGACTTTGATATTAACCCCAGTTACAGGGATGTGCAGCTGGGTGGGGAAAAGAAGCCCAGCAGCAGAAATGGATCTTCTGAAGCCTCAAAATATTGAAAAAACTCAGAATTGGTTCCTAAGGTGGAACTTCATCCATCCCTATGTTGAAAGCTGGACAATAAATGGGGAAAAAAAAAAGTATTCTTGAAGGCTACTTACAAGTCAGAGAGAGAAAGCAAAGTTCCATGAGACCAGGAACATTCAGACCTCAGGTGTCATGCAGCAAGAACTCTGTATCCTCTGAACACTTCTGGAAAACTAAGTTTTCTAAAATAAATTAAGGCTAATCCCTTAGTCTCAACTTTAGGCTAAGAATTAAAGACCTACTTTTAAATCCAGTATATCATGTATTTAGGCATTTGATGTCTCAACACCCTGAACATAAATGACAGGCACTTTGGAAGTTACCACGCTCTGAAGTCTTTGCAAAACTGGCCTCTTGTTGAGTAAAAAAATGGCAAATATGCATTCAAACAAGTTCATCTTCTTCACCTGTTTCCTAAGAGCAGTGGCACCCCTGAAAACCATCAAATCTTTCTGTGTTTAGACTCAAAAATCACAGCAGGTAACCAGGGGATGTGCAATCACAGTTAAACAAGACCAGAAAGAAATGGGGAGGAATGTGGCCACTGCATAGCACCAAGAATAGAAAACACAGAGGTTAATGCAGCTTTAAAATCAAGGGAATATGGTGATAAGATTTGAGTGAAAACCTGGGAAATCTCTCATCAAAAGAAATATCTGATCCATTTATCTTACAATCAAGGGTGGCAAAATCTTTGGCTTCACCCCAAGACAAAAAGCTTTAGCTGAGGTTTCTAAGAGCTGCTTAGCTGGAAATCTGACCAGTCTTGAAGAGGTTGTTAAAGGTAGATTCCCAGTAAGTTGTATTTCAAACTCTGTGAAATCATGGGAGATAATCAAAGCATCTCCCTCGATGGGAAGAAATTCCCAAAGATTGGATCTGGGGCATAACACCCAATTTTTCATTGGGAAAGTGAACCCTGTGCAGTACCAGCAGCCTTGATGCCAGTGGCACTGCTCAGCCCAGGGCAAAGGATGAGGTTATTTGTTGGAGCTGTTTATTATTATGTTTATTATTATGTTTATATTATGTTTATATCATACCTGGCATTATGAACAAGGCAGATTTAGAACCAGTCCTTGGGTTGGGAAAGAAATTCAGCTCTAATTTATTCCTCTTCCCACTGGATTCAGAGGTAGATTTGGCTTTAAAAAAATAAATAAAGAAAAAGAAATTAAAAAAAGGACAAACTCAGTGTTGTGAGTAGCAATCCAGAGGAAAAAAAAAAAAAATCTAAGCAGGAGGATGTGGAATCACAGAGCACAGAAATCTTGCAGGAGAAATTATAGTGCAGGAAAACAGCAGAGTAATGTTGCTGAACACAAGTTTTTATTTTAAACTGTAAATAACAATATTTGTCCTGGGATTGGTTTTCAATTATGAGGCTAGCACAGGCACATCATTTGTTATGTATTTAGCCTTCAGTGTGAATTCTAGATTGGATTCCATGAAAAACTTGGTAATTCTCTGCACTACTAGTCCCGAATCTCCACTAACAAAGAACTAAATTAAAAAAGCTCTGACTACACTCTGCTTAACACCAAAACATCCTTTTTTTTTTTGGCTCTTACGAGAAAATCTTCATGCTGAAATAGTTAATTAACTTAAACTACATTTTAAATCAAGCAGAGTGAGTATTAAAAGGATTGTTAATATAAGAACTGGCAGGAAACACTCTACCAGGGAGCATCACACTGCATTGCATAATGGACTCATCATTTACCAGTTAGAGAGCAAATACTGATGCAACTACAATCAAATTTACACCTTAATAGTCCTAATTTATTTTTATTATCTAGCAATAATAAAGTCTGACTCATTAATAGTAACTTCTCCTATTTTTCAACTGGTAACAGAGAACATCTCTTTATCAGTTTAATATCTTCTGTACTTACCCTTTCAGCAATGCATGCAGGGTTTAGGATGATGTAAAACACTTTACCCAAGGAAACACAGTATTTCTTTAGAGAAATGACATGTTTTCAATTCCCTCCAACATCTCAATTGGATGCAGAACATGGAATTATTTGTATGCCAAAGATATGCTAAGTTACCTCTTCTTTCTGCCCTTCCCTGAAGGCATTGAAGGAAAATATTTCTATCTCAGGGTTTTTCTGTTGCCTCTCTTCCAAAAATTCCATTTTAATTCAGTGTTTTAAATTGTTGTCAGTTCATCTGAACAGCTTAATGCTGAAATTTAATTTTTCCCCATTTATATATGATCACAGCTTGCCAATAAAATTGCTTATTAATTATTTCCTAATTGGTACACTTAAAGCAAGTTTCCAAGTGTCAAGCCAATCCCTCGAGTTTCATTTTCACCCTCAGAGAGAAGTTTGCCAAACTGCCTTCTTTGAAACTAAACTTCCAAGAAAATGTCAATTTCTCTGAATTTTCCCTTTTGCTCCAGTTCCCAGCAAGCACTCACCTGCATTTCTTCCTTATTGAATTTGAAAAAACCCCCCAACATATGACTATTCAAATCTTAATTGCTCCAAATTCATCTTCTGTACCTCTTGCAAGATGCTGCCAGTCTGAATCTCTTTAGATTTCAAAGAAACTGGAGGAATTTCTACAGAATTTAGCAATTCTTGTGTTTCCTGAACTTTCCCTGCTCCTGGGGATGTCAGCATGAAAAGAAATAATAAGTTCACTGCTTTTGAAAAACAAAGGGTCCATCTGAATTCCCTAAAGATGTTTGGAAGAGGCAGAGTTTTCCAAGGGCTCAGCAAACACCCCACTTGCTCTCCTGGCACAGGGTGAGCTCCTGCTCCCATCACCATCAGGAGGGTTCCAGGGATTGGGAGACCCAAGGAGGACCCAGGGCAGGGAGAGAAAAGTGGGATATAAAAAAAAGAAAATTGGATATGAATGAAAAAAGTGGGAGCCCTTGACATGAAATCAAGTGCTGGGATTGACAGCATCATCCCAGTTACCACCCTGAGGTTCTCTGGAACACCCCAAGGTTTGTGTTCATCACACAACCAACCTCTTCTTTCCATCAAGGTGACAATTAAAAATAAGTGACAATTAAAATAAGATGGATGGGCTGTATTTTATCCAGCAGTGTTGGATTGTATGCTTGGTTTCTGAGAGCACTGAAAGGGCCCAGGGAAGTAGTGGATTCTCCGTGTCTGGAGATATTTCCAAAGAGCCTGGATGTGGCACTGAGTGCCATGGGCTGGGAACCACGGGGGGAGTGGATCAAGGGTTGGACTTGATGATCTCTGAGGTCCCTTCCAACCCAGCCCATTCTATGATTCTGTGATCAAGGGGAGAAAAGCAGCAGAGAGTTTTGGGTTTTCTTCATGGAGCAATCTGTGATCCAGTCATTCCATGGACACATGGAATCTTTACCCCCCACATGAATTAGAAAGGCAAGAATGATGACCCAGCCTGCTGATGTATAAACCCTCAATTGCCCTTTTTCACTTGCAACAAGAACCTTTTATAAAGCATGAAAATATTCACTGCCTCCTCAGGATTTCCCAAAGCATTCAGGTGGCAGCTAAATGAACTGGAGGAAAGAAATTACTTGGGTCAAAGACTCTAATCCAGTTGCCCAGCAGACTCAAGGAAAGAAGAAGATGATTTTACTCAGCCTTTGGTGCTGAGGAGCTAAGATTACTCCAGGGTTCCAAGCACTGACTGCACATCAAAACCAGGAGCTCAGCATTTCAGGTACTGCACCTCAGTCCTGTGCTTCAGGACAGAAATTTATCTGGTTTCCTTACAAAGTGAGCTCAATCCTGCCTCCTGGTAAGAGCCAGACAAGCTTAGCTTTTGTTTAGGATTTTTAGAGGATAAAAGTACAGTCCAAGCCACCTTCCACTGGGAAAAGACTGGGGGCCTTCCTTGTTGAGAGTAAAAAAAGATTGAAACACAACCCAGGACATGAAAAGAAGGGATCTAGTGATATTTTGATCCATTTATATACAAAATATGGGTAGAATATCTTTTGCCTTTACTACTTTCCTTATGTTAAGTGTTGTTAAAACCTCTGCCTAATAATACACTTTAAATCAAGAAACATGAAAAGCAAATGGAAATCTAAACCTGCACCCAGCTATGTGATGAGACATTAAAATAAAAAAATACCTGCTAAGATCCTTGGCTTCCTGGAAAGGAAGGAAAGCAGGAGCATCCTGATACTCATCCAAGGATGGATTTTCCCTCTGACCTGGGGAAGAAATTAATTCTAGGTAACTGCTTGAGTAACTATGGCATTTGTCAAGGAGATTCCTCACCCAGCCTGGCAGGGAATCTCTCCTCTGAGAGATGGGATGCACTTTGGGTTCCCATCCCACTTGAAGGAACCAGAACTCCAGCTGCAACAGAAGGTGCAAGAGAGAAGCAGAAAATAATAAAAAATACAAGATCTGGATTTTCTTTGCTAAGCAGGCAGGACTGGCAAGGACTAACTGCACTTCAGTGGATGTCTTGGTTTCAACTGCAAATAAATCCATAGATCAAGCTTCTAGAAGAAGAAACTAAGGAGTCACTAGAGCTGTAAATGCCCTCATTGTACTGGTGAAAGTGGGATTGTTTCTTTGCTTTCAAACCCCAGGGATGCTTTGTTGCTCCCCCTACACGTGCCCTCCTGTCCTGCCAGTGGGATTAGAACTTCTGAGGAAGTTACAATCAGAGTTACTGAGGATTGTAATCAGTTATAATCCTCAGAGTTACTCCTGAGGATTTGTCCTGATTTTCCACTATTGCTTCTTTGTGCTGCTTAAATCTCAACAGAAACTGAAATAGTTGGAAAGCAGTTTTCTCTTTCAGCTACAAAGCATCCCAGGCCCTTTTGACACAGGATTCTTAATGCTCACCCTAAAATTCCTGCAGTGTTGCAAGGCTGCAGGTCCTAACAAACTGAAAGGAGAATAAAGTGCACCTGGGAGAAGAAAAAATGTGAGGGACTAATAGGTATAAGGTAAGCAGCTTGCTCTTTGGTACAAAACATCCTTGAACCTTGCTATGAAAGCCAAACTCCACTCCATGCCCACAGGCAGCTGCATTGGTGGTGAGAACAGTAAAGAACTTGAGCTGGCCACATCTAAAAGACCAGATGCACTCTAAAAATTAGGTAGAAATGAAATAATAAAAAAAAAAAGGGTTGAAATGATCTTCTGCTGCTCCCAGGGCACACAGAAGGAGTCATTTGTGTTTGTGTGGCTGCACTTTGCCCAGGGATGCTGGCTGACACACAGCCAAAATGAGAGTGACCCTAATGAGCAGGAATAATTCCAACAGCTGCCAAGGGGAAAGCAAGAAAAGGGTGGAAAAAATGGTACAGAGGTGGGAATGGAAATAAGCAGCATGCTTTTATTCCTACTTAATACTTAAGGATTATTAATGAAGGCTTAAAGCAGGAGCAACCTCTGCCTTGCCTACCTTGGCAGCTCATTTAATGCCCTGCGGTGCAACCTGCCTGGGGCTGGAAGTTGGGCTCAGCACCTTAGTCAAGCTCTGATCATTTTTTTTTCCTTGTTGTTTTATTGCAAATGCCACTTTGTAAGATGAAACACAAGAGGTGTCAGTAATGCATTTAATCAGTCTGCAACATGAGTGTACTGAGAGGGGAAGGACAAAGGCAACATTAGCTTGCTGGGAGCCATCCATCACCATGTTTTCTTGGGTGCTCAGGTTGGGTCTATCAATATTCCCAAATAAAGCTGCCTTTCTAATCCCAAATGCAGGAGTATTTACAGGTTATTTTAGTGAGCCTGCCTGGCAGCTGACCAGATGCAAGCTATCATAGAATCATAGAATTAGCTGGGTTGGAAGGGACCTCAGAGATCATCTAGTCCAACCCTTGACCCACCGGAGCAGTTGCTAGACCATGGCACTGAGTGCCACATCCAGGCTTTTTTTAAATGTCTCCAGGGACGGAGAATCTACCACCTCACCGGGCAGTCCATTCCATAGCCTGATCACCCTCTCCGTGAAGAAATTCTTTCTAATATCTAACCTAAACCTCCCCTGGCACAACTTAAGACTGTGTCCTCTTGTCTTGTTGAAGGTCGTCTGTGAAAAGAGTCCAGTTCCCACCTCGCTACAGCCTCCTTTCAGGGAGTTGTAGACAGCAATGAGGTCTCCCCTGAGCCTCCTCTTCTTCAGGCTGAACAGCCCCAGCTCTCTCAGCCCCTCCTCATAGAGCACATCCTTCATCCCCTTCTTCATTTCTTTCATTTTCCTCTTCCCACCAAAAGAGTTTCCACAGCCCAGAATTTTCCTTGAATTGGCTGAAGCAAGGAGTGGAATTGAGCATATTACAGCCACACAGATAAAAAGAGGACAAAGAGCTTGTTCACCATGTCCAGTGCTAAAAAGCCTAAATCTTCCTAACCACAGCCTTGCTATCTTGTTCTAAAAAGCCATTTCCATTGTAGAACAATACAGACCATGAACACTTTTAGTTTGTTTTTTTTTTTTAAATGTATTATCTATCTTCACTTTGAAAATCTTGCTTTGTATAGATAATATAAGTGGTGTTACATTAAAATCTCAAGTCACATTCCCTTCACCTTTCTGCATTAGGAAGGAAGAGGTAAATTATGAATCTTTTATTTTTAATGAAGATGAAAGAACGAGTTCTATTTGGCTTTCCTTGCCACACCGTACATCTTAATGTATATTGATTTGTATAAAAGTCTCATTTAGAGCATTTTTTGGTTAGTATTAATGGTTCTTGGACAGGTAAAATGATTCCTCCTGTAATACTGCCAACCTCCTTGGTCAAAGTTGAAGAACACATTACTTTGTTCTGAGATGATCAAGGAAGACAAAGAGGCAGCTCTTGAGACTGGAATATCAAAGGATTGATGTCCTCAGCAAAGAACAGACAGCTGTGAGCTCCAGGAGCCAGGAATTCTCTCTTCCACTGACTAAAAGTGGGAATTCTGTGCTTATTCTTCCTGATAGTTTATTTCCATTTTTTGCTCTATAGGTACATGCAGTCATATATAAATGAGAAAGCACTTCACTCTTTCACTGTCAGTTTTAAGAATATGACTTAGAGCTCCCTGTCCCTTTATTATTCATTTTATTAATAATAAAAATAATACCATTACAACAAAATAATACAATGGGAAAATGCCCCAGATTTGGTAAACTTTTGTTGTTCCCTATTGTGGCCCACTCAGGTATTTATATTTCACATGTAGAAGTATTAACTATGTGAATACCTGGCAGCTCAAGTAATCCAAATATAATGCAGAAACCTGTAGTAAGATGAACCTTAAATTCTTTTAGTTTATGGAGAGGGGGAAAAAAACCAAAAACAAATAAAACACCTGATCCAGATCAAACTCTCTCTCTCTGGCTATTCTCTAGATGCAGATTTCTACTTTTTCTTGTTTTTAACCACCATCTTTTAACTCCTGATGGCAAACAGAAAACCAGCTTAACCATGTTACACACTCCTGTCTATCATGGATTTATTTTTCCAGTAGACTGACACTTGGGAAAACTGCAATTGGTATTTCTCCAATATTTACAGTTGCTGTAAAAGATAAATGGTTTCCTTGATGGACAAGAAGCACCTAAATCTTTCATTTCTGGTGATAAAGTCTTCAAATATGATGGGGAATCCCAGGTCCAGGTATCCTACAAAGCATGCTAGAAAAATCCCTGCTTTCTTTAGTGGGTGAAAACCATCCATTGCTTTCAGATTCACCTGAACTTCTCCAGGGGTTTGCTCTTTGCAAATAAAGCTGATCAAACCCTCTTTTTTAAAAGCTGTCTTCACACAGACATCCTCTCCTACCACAAAGACTGCAAAACATGAATGCTGCAGTAAACACATCCTCACCCATCGAGTACCATCTGTACCTGCTACTGTGGTGAAATAATTTCTGGACAAATGGTCCATTTGTAACTTGATCTGTGTCTTTTTGTTTCACTTTTCACCCGTGCAATACAATTACAAATCAATTCTGCTCTTTTTCTAGCCCTTTCTCCCTTTTCTAATGGACATGACTGTCCATACACTTAATGACCACCTCTCAAAAGGCAAATTCCTTCAACACAGGGCACATGGAAGTACAAGTGGAGGACAAGCTTTTTAATACAATGTTCTGGGAAGAAGGGAGAGAAGCAGGGAAGCTGAGATGCCACAAAACTGCAATTTTCAAAGCCTGAAGAAATCAAAATCAGATCAGGAATGAGGATGCAAACTTTAAAAATTATTCAACTAGGATGAGAAAGGTAAGAAAGAAACAATTGATGCAATCAGAAGTTAAAAGAAAGACCATTTCTTATTTCACAAACTATGTTTCTCCAGCTAAGGTCAGGAAAACACCCTCAATCCTTCCTCATACCCTGTTCCATGGTACAGATCCCACCAGGTATAGACACCCTGCCAGCAGCAATATCCATATGGAGCTGAAAACCTCCAGTCAATACCCATCTTCAGTTCTCTAGGGTAATTTCTCCACATTGGGGGAAAAAAAAGCTTTTATAGTGAAGTAACCTCAAGTATAGAACAGCAAATTACTATTAGAAAAATAGGTTCTTTTGCAAGAGGTGGCAGACTTCACCCAAAGCTCTGCTGCAAAACTTAGTGCTGCTGCCAGGAGAACTGGTCAGTGCCTGGCTAACAACTTAAGCCAGGATTTCTATCCAAAAAAAGGAATCCAAGTTGCCTTTGTCCATTTATTGAACTTTATCATAAATAAGAGTAAAGCCAAAAGCAGCTCAGCTAAACAGCAAAGCACAGATAAACCTTGGCAGGATCTGAATTCCACTCAGTGGGAAACCATCCCAGTGTTTATTGAAGCCTCTGGGAGTCTCCTCACTGATTTTTCCTGTCCCCAAAAGCCACTTCCATGGAAGTAGGTGGTGCCAGCCCTGCTCACTCAGTAGTAAAGCTGCTAACCCTGCCCTCACTTACTGGGTGATGCTCTGGAAAGGCTGGGATGGGTTGTGGGATCAGGAGACCTCAAGCCAAGCCCTCAACACAGTCAATAATTCTTACCCTTGCAACATCTCTGGTTTTCAAGCTACAAAGCCACCTTAATTACCTTTTTTTAAAAAAATTCATGACAAAATTCAGCTGATAGGAAAGGAATGACTCCAGTTTGTGGACACACTGGTCAGACTGGCCAAAGACACTGTTGCTCCCAGAGCAGATGTCAGAGCTGGCACTGTGTGGGCACCAGGCAGAGTTCCCAGGGAAAAAAAAAAGCAAAACTCACAATCACAATGGGTTTTCTGCTTTGTTTCATGTATTTTACAGAGTGTGGTACTCAGAAATCCATCTAGGTTGTCCCACCATGCCACCTCACCTGGGTGATGGGTAATTGGCTTCTGCCACCAAGGAGGACCCCCCAAAAAGTTGAAACACATGTATTGAATTGACCACAGACTTGCATTTTTTGACTATGATTTGTAATTGCCTATTTCTACCATCTTTTAGAAATACTGGCCAATCAAAAGCAACTTAAAGGGTGTAAAAACCTGTTGGTCATGCAAAGATCAGCTACATGGAGAAGACAACGGGTGAGATTTGTCTACTGGGTTATGGAAAAAAAGGACATTATTCTTTTAACATATTTTCTGCAAGGGCAAAAACTGAGAAAACTTCACCCTCTGTCAATGGATGTGCACAATTTGTAGCTTTATCCCTCCACAGATGGACCATGCCTGGTGTAGTAACACGATGGCCACCTGGATAATCAAAGGACTCAGGAGAACCAAGGTTTTTAGGAAAACCACCCTCTCAGTCACACAATCCACTGTAAAACAAGCTTCACCTCCCCTCGAGAAATCATGACAGCATTTACTAAGTGGGTGATCCATGAGGATTTCTTATTTTTAATCCTTTGTGATAACAAACACAAAAAATGTTCAGGGATCTAAATGCCACATGGAAAGGTCAGCTGGACTTTGGGGAACAAGGGTCCAGTCAGGCAAAGCACTGAACATATGCCTAATTCTAAGTATAATTGCCTGAATTGGCAAAAATTGACCACCTGCATAAAGTGCTTTCATGGCTTCCTGCCTAATGAAATATTAATCACAAATGGCAGAGAGCCATTAGACCAAGAAGGTATTGTTGGTACCAAATTGAATTACAAAGTAATTAAGGTATAGATAACCAGCCATGGTAGGGAAGCTGTCACAGTGTTTGTCCCCTGAATCAGGACATTTCAAGAGCATTACACCTACAGTGAAACATTCCCTGTTCCTCATTAACCTTGTTCTTGACTCTATTTTGTGAGGAACCTTGCATAGCACCTGCCCCACTCATAGGATCTGCTGAGTTGGAAGGGATCCATCAGGATCATCAAGTCCAACTCTTGTCCCTTTGTAAGGCAACCCAAGAATCACACCATGGGCCTGAGAGCATCATCCAAACACTTCTGGAGAACTGCTGTTCACACCATGGGCCTGAGAGCATCATCCAAACACTTCTGGAGAACTGCTGTTCACACCATGGGCCTGAGAGCATCATCCAAACAATTCTGGAGAGCCCCTGTTCACACCATGGGCCTGAGAGCATCATCCAAACACTTCTGGAGAACTCCTGTTCACACCATGGGCCTGAGAGCATCATCCAAACACTTCTGGAGAGCTCCTGTTCACACCATGGGCCCTTTAAGCATCATCCAAACACTTCTGGAGAGCTCCTGTTCACACCATGGGCCTGAAAGCATCATCCAAACACTTCTAGAGACCTCCTGTTCATACCATGGGCCTGAGAGCATCATCCAAACACTTCTAGAGACCTCCTGTTCATACCATGGGCCTGAGAGCATCATCCAAACACTTCTAGAGACCTCCTGTTCATACCATGGGCCTGAGAGCATCATCCAAACACTTCTAGAGACCTCCTGTTCACACCATGGGCCTGAAAGCATCGTCACACTTCTAGAGAATTCCTGTTCACACCATGGGCCTGAGAGCATCATCCAAACACTTCTGTAGAACTCCTGTTCACACCATGGGCCCTTTAAGCATCATCCAAACACTTCTGGAGAGCTCCTGTTCACACCATGGGCCTGAGAGCATCATCCAAACACTTCTAGAGAGCTCCTGTTCACACCATGGGCCCTTTAAGCATCATCCAAACACTTCTGGAGAGCTCCTGTTCATACCATGGGCCTGAAAGCACCATCCAAACACTTCTAGAGAGCTCCTGTTCACACCATGGGTCTGATAGCCTTCAGTCCCCAAGCCAGAGAGAACAAGGCTTGCAGGATCAGTGGTATATTAAAAAAACAAACAAACAAAAAGCTCAAAAAGAGATGGAAACAGTAATTATGGTGCCCGTGGGACTGGCAGCAAACATACACACTGCACCAATTTTCTACCCTGTTTAATCTTTCCTGCTGCTTGATGAAATTCAGGGAGGGTAATGGCAGTTTTCAAGCCTAATTCATCCTGGTTCTCTAGGAGCATGGAAATTATTTGTTCAGTTGGCAATTGCCACCCTAGACTTCTTTCAAGTCTGTCTGCTCTTCCCATTATCCTGCTTAGAAGATGGTGGATGCAAGAACCTTTTTTCTTTTACAATTCTGAGCCTTCTCCATAGAAAATGCACCCAAAGGATGTGTGATTGGTTTTCTGAAAACCTTTGAAGTTATAGAAATTGTAAAACTGCTTCTAACTTTTCTATATTCCTCTTTTTCAGAGACAGAAAAAGGCATTTGGTCAAGATTTTGCTTGTGCATTTTGGGAAATGGTATCTGTACCAAAGTCAAGGTGTTACCTGCTTTATGAACTAGAGGTGACTTGTTGAAATGATGAGCAATGGAAAGCCCAGAATTTTATTTTTATCAGAGTCTCACAAGATGAAGATAAATTGATATACTACTGCTTCTTGTTTAGAGTTAATATAAAATATAATAATGATGATTTTGACAGAAATACTTCTCCCTACATTCCTTAGAGGCAATTTAAAAAGTGAAAAAGAAAAAATTGTCACAAAAGAGATCAGAATAGAAAGTGTGTTAGAATCTCTGGCTTTTTTTAATCCTTCTTCATTCGGTATTAAGGTAATTATTGCTCCTTTGGAATCAGATTAAAATGGGGCTGAGCACTCCAGGTTTTTTGTTTAGCAGATCACAATTAAAGAAGTCTGATGCTTTCCCTAATATGTCTAAAATACATCAAGCTCTTGCTTAATTAGGTCTGAGCATCTTGTAGACAGAATATTGCACTACAGTCAGATCAAACCAAGTTAATATTAGCCAAATGCCATTTAGCATTTCCTAAACAAATGGGGACAGTTTTCTCCATCTGATTTTAGCTGGGTGTAAACACTGTCTGTCCAAGTAAAGACTGATGAGAAATGTGTGTTGTATTTTGAAAAATCTACTCATTCATCCCATTCTGGGAGAGCATTCCAGTTGAAAAAAAGTTCATTTTGGACAATGCAACCTTATTAAAATAATCTTTCACCACGCTGCAGAAAACAAACTCTTGCCTAAGGATAATTGCTGATGTTTTCAAGGGTTGATTTTTTTAGAAAAGGAAAAAACTCAGGACTGGTACCTGCTTTTAGTCACATTGCCACAGTAACCAGCATCTTAGGGCTTTGCCATAATTTTATACAGGTGCCCTGGGCTCTTTGTAGAATAAATCCACCCTGTGCAGACAGTGCTGGGGATCTGATGACCCAGCTGTCAAGCACTGGCCAGCCAGACTCCAAAATGATGCTTGGGGGGGACTGGGTGTGATGGGACCAGGTGCAGAACACCAACGTGCAGGGTACTGAATGGAAAAGTTCCAGTTGGCCCCAAGAGTGATTTGTACCAGATGATGCAAATCCAAGAAACACCTGTTAGCTTTGGGAAGAGGAAAATAAAAACTGGCACCACGATGCTTCACCAAATGAGTCATCAGGATAGGAAGGCAGGAGAAAAAGCATTAAAGAATGAATTTTTCTTTCAGATCTGCAAGCTCCATAAGAATATTTAATATCTGTCACATTCTTCCTAGTGGGACAGTGACTCATTTAGATCAGGATTCTTTCATAATTCAGCTCCAAGTAAATTACAAAAGGAGCTCTCAAACAAAGAGCACATTAAAGATGAGTTTAAAGAAGACAATGCTCTAAAGGAATGTTCAGCACGATGCCTCAGCCACTGTCATCCTGGGTATAAATATAACTTATAAAGAGGTCTTACCTCTAGGGTTTTGGCAGCTGTAAAAGAGGATGCCTTGGAGCTTGGAGGCACCTCTTCCAGACACAGAAGTGAGCTTCTGGAATGGGAAATAATTCCAAAGCCAGCAGATGACCCTGCCCAGAGGAGATGGTGACAGTCACCACGTTGGAGAGCGGGTGGGCAGCCTGGGGCCAGCAAGCCTGGGAGTCAGCTCTGTGATGGAAAGGGTCCTCATGGCAGCTGTTCCAGTGCTACAGACTCCAAGGATAAAGCACAACGTGTCTGGAAGGAGCTTTCACTTCATATTTTTTCTTTATCATCCCTAGAATCAGGACATTTCAAGCTCAAGGGAATGCTTTTACATCTAAGTACTCAGTGAATCTTATTTTTAACTACCCTAATAATATCAACCATAAAAACAAACACTGGTTAAAAAAGATCATCCTAAAAATCTATAGGAAAGCTGCAAGTCAGATTGTTGTTTTAATTTCCAACACAGAAGTTACTCCAAGTTGAAAGATGGGCTTTACAAATGCTGTTAGCATTCCAACTCTGTGCTACCCAAGGAGTAACACAAATTACAACGTGGGCATCCAGCCATGGGGAAAAGGAAGCTACTCACCTACCACAGGTAATATCTGTCATGTTTCAGAGCTTTCAAGCATCATCCAGAATGAAACAGGTCATAAATAAATGGCCTAAGAGATGCTTAAGGTTGCTGCAAAGTCAACTGAACAGGAATGAGAAACCTTTCACAATGCCCAGCAGGGCTGAGAGTAACAAGAATCAGCCAAAAAGGTCTTCTCACACAGGTGGGTT
This sequence comes from Calypte anna, assembly GCF_003957555.1. Classification (NCBI taxonomy): domain Eukaryota; kingdom Metazoa; phylum Chordata; class Aves; order Apodiformes; family Trochilidae; genus Calypte; species Calypte anna. Next base: position 22,736,909 of record NC_044255.1, read on the forward strand.
AAGACCCCACCTATGGAGGGATCAAAGCACTTTGGGCAGAGATCCTGAAAAGGTTAATTGAATCAAATAGAAATGGAAACCCACCTCCAACCTCCCATTTGCCTCCCACATTCCCACAACATCTGTGTTTGGAGTGAGCAAGTCCCTGTGTGCACTGCATGGAGAGCTTTCAGGAGCCCAATCTGGGTAATGTTATTATTATTATTATTAGCAAAAATAGGCTTCAAAATAATGTCTTGTAGGTCACCAAATTGCCTTGGCCTCCAGAATACTGGCAAAGATCCCCGAGAAGGAAAACTAACACGGATTATTTTAGGAACTGGATGAGCTGCGGGTGGCTTCTGTCTGCAGAAATTATCTTTATTATAGGATTTAAGAGATGAGCACCTCAGAAAAAGTCAATACACTGGAACAGTGGCAGGGCAAAACAGCCTGCACAGGGATGCAGCACCAAGAACACTGCTACCAGTCAGTTCCCATCCCACCATCTTCTTATCTGACTTGGGAAATTAAGCTGGTTCTCAAAGATGAATTGGATTTTTTTTACTCTGCAGTGATAACAATATTTGATTGGGTGGCAATGATCAGTTTGCTCAGAATCTGTTTCCCCTGCTATTCAGACCTCCATTCTTCAGCTCAGTTGGGGTAGAAGGAGCAGAGAAGCTGATGCCACTTTCCCATCACTTTACCAAGGCATCATCTCCTTCCCACTCTACCTAAGTGAAATGAGCACTGTGAGCACCTCAGTGAAATGGTTACTCCTAACTCAGTCATTTTCTTTCTCCCTGTGTCAGCTTTGCCTTGCCAGAGCTCTTTGCCTCAAGGTTTCTACACTTCATCTCTCTGGCTTCAGCAGGAGCTGTGGTCCCACAATCCCTTTACACTTCTCACACCATCCCGTGCAGCTCCAGATGTTTCCATTATCCATATAAATGTCTAATCCTTTTCCTGAACCCCACTAAGCTCTTGGCTTCAGGGAACTCTGGTGGGAATTAAGTCCACAGGTTAATTATGCATTTGTGTAAATACTTATTTTCTTTAATGGTTTTAATTTTGCTGCCTTTCTGTTTCATTATAAGTCCCCTGGTTCTTGTATTATAAGAAAGGATAAGTGAAAGTGCCAAATTCACTTACTGTATGTGCAATTCATTATTTCTATATCTCCATCATGTGCCCTCCTTATGTCCCCTCTCCACACTAAACAGTCCCAGAGTTTTAATTCCTTCTTCACACAGAAGCCATTCAAGCCATTTGCCATAATTAAAACAATTAATTTAAAATAAAAAAAAAAAATCCAGACTGCTACAACAGAGAATTCAGAAAGGAATGAGGAGTGAGTTAAAAGGATGACTGAGCTTCCTCCATCTACTGGGACTTGTTGCAAGCCCTATACTCCACACGTTTCCAGACAGAGCCTGCTGCTCTTAGGCTGCCCAGCTAATAATATTTAAGTGGTTTAATAATCCAGGAAAATGAAATTAATGGGTTTGATTTATTAAGAGTTGCTGCAACAGCATTACTGGGTTTAAATTCATGATTACAGGAATTTGAATTCCTGACAACAGTGAGCACTTAGATTCCTCCTGAACGTATGAGCCTCAACTTTCTGAAGTCCAAGTCATGGAACTATTTGGTTTTAAACTGTATAAAACAATACTTGGAAAGATTAGTGAAAATAAAACAATGGATTACCAGGATGAGGACCAGAGAGGTGACTCCTTGAATATGGAAGGAGTCAGACCACCTGGAAAATAGAACAGGTCTAATTTCCATCTCAATTTGGTTTAAAAAAGAAAAAAAAAAAAGAGAGAGAGAGAAAAAAGAGAAAAAAAATGAGAGAAAAAAGGGAGAAGGGAGAAGGGAGAAGGGAGAAAGGAGAAGGGAGAAGGGAGAAGGGAGAAGGGAGAAGGGAGAAGGGAGAAGGGAGAAGGGAGAAGGGAGAAGGGAGAAGGGAGAAGGGAGAAGGGAGAAGGGAGAAGGGAGAAGGGAGAAGGGAGAAGGGAAAAAGAGTAAAAGAAAAAGAAGGGAAAAAAGAGGGGGAAGAAAAAAGAGGGGGAAGAAAAAAGAGGGGGAAGAAAAAAGAGGGGGAAGAAAAAGAGGGGGAAGAAAAAAGAGGGGAAGAAAAAAGAGGGGAAGAAAAAAGAGGGGGAAGAAAAAAGAGGGGGAAGAAAAAAGAGGGGGAAGAAAAGAGGGGGAAGAAAAAGAGGGGGGAAAAAAAAGAGGGGGGAAAAAAAGAGGGGGAAAAAAAGAGGGGGGAAAAAAAGAGGGGGAAAAAAAAAGAGGGAAAAACCCAAACCCAAACCCTTTGCTGATTTTTCTTGCTAAATACAATCAGTAAAGTTTCCAGTCATGTTATGAAGAGTTCCACTCTGGTTAATTAGTCTGGCAGCCAGGGGAAATCCCCAGAAGAGTGCTTTGATACCTTCCTTTTATTACACTGAAAGGAAAGCAAGATGTTATTCTGTAAGCCCCATCTAAAGGACAAGTAATACATGTTTATCAGGCCTGGAGCCACCTACCACTGTGCAGTACCCTGATGATTTGTTTTATTAAGCTAAGCTCTTAACCAAAACTCTGCAGAGGGGTTGAATCAAGTTCATGAGAAGACCTGAAGCTTCTAAACAAAGCTTAGCTTCAAGCTGAACAATTTCTTTGTTTGTCTGACTTTCTAATTTCTTTTTGCAAAATGGAAAAGTCTTTGCTTTGCCTTTTATTTAGATAAATCACAGCGGATTAATTATCCTTTCTTTTGGCCTGAAAAGACTTCAGGATTCCAGAAGAACATAACAGGGGGGACACTTTCTTCCTCCGAGGGCACCAAAACTATAAACCAAATAGCCAAGAACAATTATATGATATATAAATATATCATAAGTGCACTTACTTTACACTCAAGGAGCACTAAACAATCACTGCAGGGATTCATCTCTTTTGCTGGGCAGCAACCACCACTCTTCAGGCTGTTCAAACCAAGTGGGGAACAGCTGTAACTGCATCCTCTCTTCAAAATATCTATCATTTTAATGAGCTTTCCTTTCAGACAAAACTGTGAGACAGGAAAAAAAAAAAATAAATTAGTCTCCAAAAGTAAACCTCTGTAATTTGGGTGTTATCTCAGGTCTCTGCTGCTCAAGTCAGATAAGAAACAAAGAATCTATATTTTTAAAAAAGGATCTGAGTTAATTGCATGCAGAAATAATTTGTTCCTGTCCCTTTTTTCCTGGCTGCTTCTTTTGTGGATATTTTTTAGACTGCAAGATAATTGAATGAAATGTTTTCCATGAGAGTGGAATAATTATATGCAGTGCCTGCTCTTTGTCTCTCCAGGTCATGGAAGAGATGCTGCACCCTTCTGTCTCTGGGTAGGATCAGGAATTCCCTCTCTGAGGGAATCCAGCCCCAAATATCCCACTAAGAGGTCAGCACTTGGCCTGGAACTTTGTTAGACAGCCAGTTTTCTCCCAACAGGTCTGATGATAAGAGGTGTTCAGCTGTCCAGCCTCTCTCAAGCTGTAATAACCTTCTGGAAAAAAATATTTAATACCATTTCTCTTGCCAAAAATTTAATTGCATCCATTGATGCATCCGAAACCAAAGCATTACCTAAGGAATTTTTCCTTAGCTCTGCCTTTATCTTCCCTTCTTCACTAATTTCTCAAGGAAAAATCTCAGGAACTGGAGTACAGATCTTAGTACCTGCCCCTTCAGTCACCAGTACCTTGAGTTCTGAGTCCTGGAGCTCCTGATCTGGGCAGCACTGAATCTCTCCCAGTTGGTTTCTGATTAATTTTTTTTTTTTTTTTTTTTTTTTTGGATGATTATGAAGTGTCTGAGATGGTTTATGCACAGAGATGGCCACCAGCCCAAACATCAGAGTAACTGAAGAAAAGGCAACAACTGAAGAGCAGAGATCTGTGTGAAGATAGGTAGAGGCTTTCCTGGGAAATTAAAACCAATTAATTGTAACAACTCTGATGGCAGCTGGGGACTGATAAGCAGAGCAGTTGGGCATCTGCCCAAATTTAACAATGCCAGAGTAACTCAGGTTAGAAATACATTCATCTTAAATCAAACCTTTTCTTCTTTTCTTTCTTTCTTTTTTTGGTTTTTTTTCAATAAATTGAGTCTCAGTGTAAAGTGCTGCCCTATTTGCTCTTGTGAATGTAGCTCTGAAATCTTTGTTAAACCAAATACATCCTCGTGGTGTTGCTGCACTCTGCATTCTGGTTTGACACCCAAATGGGATGTGCAGCTGGGTGCAAGTCTGACTGCCTTGAGAAACCTTCCTTGGTTGGTCATGACTGAGGAAAACAACTGATTTAAACTTGAAGTTTTTCAGGAATATAAATGGAGTTGGAAAGAAAGGAAATAGGGGATGATGTACTTCCCCATGTTGAGCCCACTGTTCCTCTGATGTACTTCCCCATGTTGAGCCCACTGTTCCTCTGATGTACTTCACCATGTTGAGACCACTGTTCCTCTGATGTACTTCACCATGCTGAGACCACTCTTACTCTGAAAACTGATTAAAACCTAAACCTGAGGTTTTCCAGGGTTATAAATGGATCTGGAAAGAAAGGAAATAGGGGATGATGTACTTCCCCATGTTGAGCCCACTGTTACTCTGTGTGGCCACTGGATTCATGTTGTGTTTTTGAGCTGTGGGTCAGCCTGCAAGTTTGTGTTCTGAGAGGTCAGACAAGAAGCAGCTGAGAACCTGACCTCAACCCATGAATATTCAAGGCACTGACATTTCAAGAGATGAAATACAACTCATCTGTAAGCAAGAATCCTCCACCTACCCAGCAAATCAAATGCTGTTGTGTTCAGGTCTTCTCTGAACCATTCTCCAAGTGAATCCAAGTGGAGCATCCCCTCTGCAGCACACTGGGCACCTCAGGCTTCTCCAGAGCTTGGTTTGCCACATCCACATCAGTCAGGTGAAACATCAGCTGCGTGTAAAACAGCCCCACAACAAACCTTAAAATGACCTTTTGTAGTGAAATGAGGCAACCAGGTGCCACTAATTGCCAGGGAGTGAGCATGAGCCCTTTTATTGGCCCCCTGGTCCTGCTCATGCGCAGTGGGGGCCCACCCTAATTAGGCACAGGTGGGCTTGACACAAGCTCATGCTCACTCCCTGGCAATTAGTGGCACCTGGTTGCCTCATTTCACTACAACCTTTTCACTTCTAACTCCCCCAAGAGTGCCCCCAGGCCACTGGGCTGACTTTTAAGACCATCACCTTGGAGCTCTCCAGGACTACAGAATCATCCTTGTAATCCACAAGTTTTACACTGCCAATTAAACTGCTTTCTCTTTTCTCCCCCTGCTCTACCACACAACTCCATTCCTTACCTTTATGTTTAAAAAAATAAAATGAAACTGCTCTTAGTAGCACTAGACAGCTCATGAACTACTTAAGGAACTTCATCAAGACTTTCACCTTTAAGAACTACTCACTAGCAGAAGTCTAACTCTGATTCCCCATGGCACTTATTTTCACTTTTCAGCATAATGCTGGGTTTTTTTTTTTAAATATCAGAGTCATTTCTGGGCTCAAGAAACAGTCATTAAGGATTGACCTTTCCTACTCACCTCCCTCTGCTGAGATCAGGATGTACACAAGCAAAGCTTTTGTTGTTCCTGCCCACAAATCAATATTTACTGCAGCTGAGAAAGAAAGGAAAGGAGGAACAGAGGATGAAATGGGGGACTGGAACAAAATTCCCTCAGTTTCTGATGACCATTCTTCCTCATCCTGGTTCTCTTAGGTGCTGTTTGTTAGGAGTAAGTGAACAACAACTATTGATGTCTTAGTTCTGTTGCCATAAGAGCTCCAGCAAACCAAATTTTGTTATTCACTTCACCTATACCATCAGCCCCTTTGCTTTTCTACAATTCAGAGCTTGCAGGGATCTCAAGCAACATTTTGGACATGGGATAGAGGAAACATTTTTATCACTGCTTTTATAATTGCTTTACACTCCTTTACAGTTAGATCCCAGCTCTAATTAAAGAAGAAAAAAAAAAATAAAAATACAGCTAGAGGGTCAACAGAGACTCCTGAGTTCCAAAAATCAATGGATCAAGTCAAAGGAAGGAACTCATCCCTTCTTCCTTGGAAGTCGATAGGTTAAACTACACTCAGTGCTGGAGATTCTGAGTTTAAGTGGAGTACTCAGTGGAACTACATCAGTCAACTAGAGCTGAAATCTGAGTCCACCAAACAGCCCTAAATGAAGCCCCAAGGCCTCAGCTCTGTCAATCACAGCACCAAGCAGGAGAGCCAGCCTTGTGAATAAGGATGTGCTCTGTCTGCTCAGTTAATGGAAGCACTGACACTGCCAATAATGACCCTACCTCCCATCATTTCCACCCGAGCTGTCCTAACAGGAGGATTTAAAATGAGGATGAAGTTTTATTTATTGGGAACCTGTGTCCAGCTGACTCTGAGCACAGATTGCACGACTGAGTTTTCCTGGAACTGGAAATTGTGATGTCTTCTCAAATTCTTATTCCTTCCTTGGGTCCTGATGGCAAATTAATGGGATTCATACCACAAATTTATGACCCATAGATGACTTCAAGCCATGAAATCTCATTGCTATTCTGTACAAATGTATCACTGATGTCTAGACACTGCAACTTTTGTGAACCTTTTCCATTTTATTCATTTTGCTAAACCTTTAACATGCTACTTGAGTTCCCATATTCTTGCAAACAATTCAATATATTCACCCTGAAACAGTAAAGCTTATTTTCTTGAAAAAATCCAAAAGTAATATAAATATTCTCAGATAAAAGAGAGCTCAATCTATTCACTGTAAGATCATTTTGTTAAGTTAATGCTTTAGCAATTTTATATTCATCCTAATTTTCTTTCGGGCCATTTACTATATTTTTTTTTTTTTTAAATAATGATTAACCTTTTAAACCTTGTACTTTCTTCTGTATTCTGCCTAATGGAAATCCCCAAACTCACTCCTTATAATCTGCATTTATTTAAACTGTTAGTTGCCTATTTTGCACTTCTCCAACCAATTATTCAAACGACTGAAACTCCCTTTATCTTCCACTATCACTCCAGCATCAGCCTTGTTGTCAGCACTATCAGTACCAGTAATAACTACATTACTGCACCAAAAAGTACTCTTGAACCCAGACAAACTAATTAATAGGAACCACAGTTTTCAACATCCTTTTTTTTTCCTGCCCAGTTCCTTAAGATATTGTTATCACCTCTGGTGCAGTCATCTGGAAATAGGAATATCATGACAAAAGCTTAGCAGGAAAAGGTGACAACATTTTGCCCAGTATTTTGTTAATAATAGATACCTTTTTCTTGCTTTATTAATCATCTTGCTACCTTGTTATATACCTAAGGACCAGCCCAGCTTAACCACTGAAGCATCACTTCACTGGTGCAGCCCTGATTTCAGGCTCTAACTCAGTGTTTCTGAGCTTTTCCTCACTAAATGCTGCCATCTCAGCTACACACAGACACCCCCCCCAATGTGAGATGGGTAAAGACAACCTGCCCTTGCCAGGGCTCTCGTTTTTGGGGGATTTCCCAGGCAGACTCATACATTTCAGGTGACAGGCCTCCATTTTTTTCACCTGTTTCACTTTTGTCTGGAAAGTGATCTCAGCAGTTTCACGTTCTTTCAGCACCCACCACCACAACCTTAATCTCTATGTGCTAAACAGTGCTCACTCAATAATTTAGGTGTGAATGGACCTTTCAGACCATCAGCTCCAAGAATTAACCCAGAATTAGGCCACCACCACCCCGTGTCCCTCAGCACCACATCCCCATCCATGGCTCTTCAAGCCCTCCAGGGATGGGGACTCCATCCCTGCCTTGGGCAGCCTGGCCCAGGACCTGACAACCCTTTCCAGGGATAAATTCTTCCCCATCCCTAATCTAAACCTCCCTGGTGCAACCTGAAGCCATTTCCTTTTGCTCCTTGGGAGAAGAGACAGATCCCTCCTTCTTCCAACCTATTTTCAGGGACTTGCAGAGAACCAGAAGGTTTCCCCTCAGCCTCCTTTGCTCCAGGTCCCTCAGCTCCTCCTGGGCAGATTTTGTGCTCCAGACCCTCCACCAGCTTCCTTGTTGTTCTTTGGACACACTCTGAAGTAAAGTACCTTAGCTCAGCTTGAAAAAAATAACCAAACCTGAACCCTAAAGTAGGAAACAATTTATAAGGATGCCACAAGTATTAAGTGATAACTCATTTTCTGCAGGAGGTTCTTAGCTTGCCTAAAATATTTCATCCCTAACCACAGAATCTACTTTTTCTTGGCCTACCATGTGCCTACCATGTCAACACTGTAATGTAAAGCACTTTCAGATCTTTTGTGACCTAGGGCTCCAGGACCAAGCTGAAGACCTGCCTGCATCTGCCTCTAAAGCCTTGCTCACCTTGCAGTTTCAATAGTCAAGATTTACCTTAATTATCTTTTTTTTTCTTTAATTCTGCAGAATATCTTTAGTAAAAACACTCCCCCTTAAGTCAGCCAGTGCTGTACCCACACACGTATATTCCTAACATGAAAAAAGCACTTTCTGCTTGTTCCCAATTTCCTAGCACCTGCCAGAGCCACATCCAAGTTCTCACCTTTGCACATTAGAAGGAAGCCTTGAAACACTTCTCTGCATTTTCCTTTTCTGGCAGAGAAACAAACAAACCACACACATTAATTTTAATGAGTACCTCAAGGTTCTTCTCTAAAAGAACTCTCAAGAATATTTAATAGCTGAGATAAACACTCAATTAAAATAAGGAGGTTGGTGAGTACTCAGATTTCTTCAATCCTCTCCCTGTGGGTATCACACTGATCATTAAAAACTGGTACCTGTTAAAAGGAGAGGAAACAAACAGAACTAACAGTACAGATGGTGGAGGGGAAAAAAGAAAAAAAGATGTGAGCAAAGTAAAGGATATGTGTAGGGGCACTGAGGCCAAGCCACAACTCTGCAGGCACAGGAAGAGAACCAGGATCTTTTTTGAGGTTCTCTGGCCTAAACAGCTCCAATCCCAGATCCCTTCTGCACTTCATCCAGCAAACACAGCAAAGAAAAAGGTCTCTTTGGTGCCTAGCCAGAGGTGAAGAGTTGTCAACAGGGAAAGGAGTTGTAAGATACTTTCAAACTCAATCACTAAGGTTAGGAGATGCTCCTATGGCATTCTCAGTCACTGCTGCCAAATCCATCCCTGCTCCTGGCATTAGCACACTGGCTACACGAAGAAAATCCAGCACTCAGGTCAACACATTAAAAAGAAATAGTTGATGAAGCAAGATGAGAGTTATCTTCAGAGCAGCTGATGCTGAGAAAACCTCCCTTTGAGGCTGGTGGGTTTTTATCATACGGAACAAGGCTGTATGGAGGGAGCACCAGGACAGAGATCAGATCAAGGCACTGATTCAGCAAAACTTTCACTTAAAATGCCTAAATAATCCTCCCAATTTTAGTGAGACTGCCACCTATGTAAACATTTTCATTTTTGACTATTTACAGGCACCTTGTAACAACCACCTGGGAAGCAGGAAGGGAGCAAGACATTTTCCTGAAGGATGGCAGCAAGGCAGCAAGACACAACAAAAGCCACCAAATGCTCACTAAGTCAGCACCACCATGGGCTGTGAAGAGCACAGAGATGAAGTATGATCCTTTTTAAATCCCTTAAAAATCCTAATTTGGTAACAGAAGCTAACTAGCAAACACAGAAGGCAACCAGATCCATAATAGACTGGTTAATATGTGTTGAGACAAAAAGAATTTCAGAGAGTAAATTCTTACCACCTCTTGTTTAGTGCAGGTGACTTCAATGGAATGAGAAAGAAACCCTAAGTGGAAATATTCTCTTCCTTAGACATTCCAGACAGAGCCCATTCCTTTCAACTCGGCATCTTCATTTCTCTGGTCCAACTTTCACTGTTGAGGTTGTCTTATTTCCTACAAAGAATAAAGCACACATCATTAAAAGGAGTTTTAAGAAGCTGAGAAGCTTCAGAAATGCCTTGTTTTAGATGATAGGCAATGATGCAAAAGTGGGACAAAATGCCATAGCAAAAAGGGAATAAAAATAGCCAACAGTTGTTAAATCTACAGAGCCTTTTACCTCCATCATTGGCTGGACCATCTGTTCTGCAGTTGTTGAGTTCTGCAAAATTAAGAGTCTATAAAACCATGATCTGTCTTTTAAACCTCAGCTCATTTGCTGGGTAAAGGAGTTTGCTTCTACAGTTAAAAATTATAACCAGCTTTGGGTTTTTCACCATATAGCCAAACCAAACTGGGAAACCAAATGTAGGATGGCAAGATTTGAGAGCTGAATATCGTTTCAAAGAGACCCTGAGCTTTTTTCAGTCCCATGGATGTGGAAAAGGCAGGTGCTGCTGGTGCCCATCCTGAGGTCCTCACTCATTTCTGTCCCTCACTCCATGGGGATTCCTCCCAGGAGAGGAAACCCAGGGCAGTGACTGCAGAGCTCTCATATTCCTGAGATTTTGGCTCTTTGCTTCCCCAACATAAACTTCCAAACCAACCTTCCAAACCCCACTCCTGTGCCTTGCATTCCCCAGGCTGAAGGGATAAAGGCACTGAAGATTCTGAGCACTCAGCCACACAGGACGGATGAGAGGTTTAAAGGCACCACAGACAGAGGGATGATCTCCTTTGGGACTCTGCAGATGAGTAAAAAGTTCCCAAGGCTGGGTAAGATCCCACGCACCCCCAAAATCATCATTTAACTACACCACTAGAACCCTTTTACAGGCAGGAGTGAGGCTCAGGGAAGTGTCACCTCCTCACATACATTTCAGACCATGCACCCTGAGCAGCTCCAAGAACTCCAGGGTCAGCCCAACAACCACACTCCAAAAGATTGCTGTACAGACTTACTGCCATCTTCTGAATCCCAAACCATATCCAGCCTTTAAAATCTCCCATTCAAAGTTTCTATTGACAGAAAAGACCAGACATTCAATAAAAACATCAAACACTTGGTAAATCAACCAGGTGAGTTAGGCTTGATCTACAGAGTCTATCTGATAATGGGCTGAAATGGTACCAAATGGGCTTAAGTATATATCATGTTTTTAGAAACAGGCCCAGTGACCTGAAACCTAAAGATTCTGTGACATAAAATGTTATTTATTCTCCTGGTCTAGCATATTTGGTTTAGATTATAGTTTTAATAGCTCTGCTGAAGCTCTTGGGCTGTGTACTCTGGAGTCCCAAAGCTGAGAGGCCATTTGTGCATCTTTCTGCTTTACAACAAAAGCCAAAGGCACAACCCTAAACCCCAGAGAAAACAGAAAAGCTTTTTGGAGCTAAAGCACAAAAGAATGAAGCCCAACTGGTTCATCACTTTCCCCTTCATCTTTTAGATGAACTTCCATCCTCCCTATTTTCCTCCACCTTGTCATTTAAAGAGGAAAAAAATCTAAGGCCCTCCACCTGTGCAGAACAAAGAGCTGAGTTTTTGTGTCAACCTGATGAGCAATCTATGTGTTTCCCAATCCACATTGGGTTGTTTTTTCCCCCTTTTTATCCTCTTCCCAGCAATTCCCCTCCCTGAGCCTGGTGCAGGGGCCACGTGATCCCACCAGATTCCATCCTGACCTTTCATCACTGTGACACAGACTGTGACTTCTCTCTCACTGAGTCACCTCCAGTTTTCAACCAGGACTTTGAAATTCTCCAAGGCAGCAGGGAAGGCAGAGAAAGCACAGTCAGGAGCTAGGATTTCATTTTACCCACTGATTATTCAGGAAGGCTGCAAAAAGCAGTCACTCTCCAGTTCCTAAAATTATCTTTCTTGGGATTTCATTTAGTACTAATAATGTACATTAACAATGCATATTTTGCTTTTCTTGGGGGATGATGCTCTTTAACTCATTCATTATTTATATTCTTTTAATATGCTGCAGACAGCTGTGATGTACATACTGGTTTCACTACTCTAGAGTCTCTTTAAAAGAAATGCTGAAACCTTTTATTTCCCTTGAAGGGATTTTGGGTAGAATTAATAATGCCCATTAATAATTCACATTTTCTTTTTGCCTGTTGGTGGGCTGAGCAGTTTTCACAGTGGCTGAACAGTTTTCACATAGTATTACCAATCTGCATTAATAATGCATTTTTTTTCTTCTTCTTCTTCCTAGCTGGGTGATGGGCATGCTGGCTATGAAATAACATGCTTTGATAATAGGTGGTTTTGCTTTGCAGTGACTCAAACCCAAGAAAGACTCATGGTGTGTTCTAAACATTCACTAAATATAATATCTATCAATCTGCTATGGTCTTGTGAAGAGGAGCACTGAGAGTGTGCATTTCCCAAGCACTTCTTTCAAGGCTTTCCAGTGCTTTTTAAAATAAATACTGGAAATTCTCCATCTCTATCTCCACTTCTCCATCTCTTACTGCTCAGTGGGGGGAATTTCTAACCCCACCTACTGGTAGGAACACAATACCAAATCATTTCCCATTCATGAGAGAGAAAAGCAGCAAAAAGTCCAGGATAAGAATTATATCACTCTTATTTGGGAACACCTTAAGAGGTGAGAAGTTGAGCCCAGGACATCCCAGGGACCCTTTTGCAAGGAGGGGATATACATGCAACCCAGGAGCACTCTGAGCCTTCACCTTATTTTTTGCAGTTCTATCAATAACCCCTTCCCAACCTTCCTCCTCCCCCTCAGGAACCTTTTCTGTGGTTTACGAGAAGCCTGTTTAGAAATCTTTCCTGTACTTCATGGTTTCCTGCCCCTCTTTTTGTGCAGTGTTACAGGGCAGCACGTTGTTACAAAAGCACAGCAGAGATTTAGGTATTGATTCTCTCTAAAGCTGATTTATCAGATGGGAAAGAGATTTTCATTTCCCACTCACCTCAGGACCCAGAGTTCTTTTAGTACATTAACAATTAGGAGCTTCAAACTGTCCATTAAAGGAGATTGCAACATATCATCCTATATTTATAGAATAAGAGTAAGCTTAAATGCTGCTTAATTGCAGAATCTTTACAATTGCTGCAAATGTTCCCAATATTTAAAGCCATAAATGCAGTCATTCCAAAAGGACAAAACACAAATAAACAAGAAAGAGAAGGAAATAGTTTTATCTGCCTTTGCAGTTTAGCTTGAATTTATTTTTAGTTAATGATAAGAGACTCCAAAAATCCAAGCACTGAGCAATACCAGGGGTGTCATTTGGAAGGGACTTAACCACACTTTCACTATCATTAATCATGGCAAAAGTGACAGAAGAAAAATGAGCTGGCTGGGTGTAGCTAATATATTCATTTTCCCTGCAGATTGGCTCAATGCATGAGCAAGGAAAAAGAGGGAAACCTTTGGAAAAGGAATGCATGAAACTTGCTGTTAGTCAGAAATCCTGTGATTTTTCCTCAAAAGAAGCTACAGAAGGTTAAAAAAAAAACTCCAGTTCCAAAATTCTGCCACTATGGCTGAATGATCAAAATTTCAAAGCAGCTAAAATAGAGCAGTTTAACCCCATTTTCCTAGTGCTGAGCACACATTTCCCTTCCTTCCCACCCACTTCTACCTCCCCCAAGGGTTCCTATGTTGCCTGTTGATTCCCATTAATTTGCTGGAGATCTGGAGAAAATTTTCTCCCTTGCAGATACCCCAAAGATGAATAACTTCCCCCCAAATTATTTCATTTTATTCCTTAAATATTTCTTAGTTAATGATACCAAATTATATTTCTCAGTTAAATATACAAAATCAAACCTTATTTCTGGCTTTATTTGCCAGTTTTAGTAAAATCACAGCCACTCACGTTCCTTGCCTTGAGGTGAAACACATGCAAGGGGAAGTGGAGGAAATGCCAGGTAGAGGGTTTTTATTTCTTTAATTCAGGCAGAATTTAAAGGTGGTAACTTCAGAACTGAAGTTAAGCTCCCTCTTTATTTCTTGATATGTTTTAGCAGTTCTCTTGCACATATGGAGCCTTTCCTAAAAATACCCAATGGAGACCTACTTACAAAACTGATGACTTTGTTGATGCGACAAGGAAACATTACTCTGCAACTTCAGGAACCCAAAAATAGTGACTTCAAATCTTTACCATCAAGTCCAAAGTTGACCCAAAGGCACAACAAAAATAAAACCAAAAAGAGGAGGTTAAATACAACCTGGAGGATCTGCATTCTGTCTGCTGCAAACAGATGAAGTTCTCATCTGTTTTATCAAAGTTTTTATATCTCTCTGACTGTACCAGATCATGAAGTGAGGAGCTCCTGGCAAAAGCAGGAGATGGATAACTTCATACACAGATTGTTCTGTCCCAAATTATTCATGTCATCCATCTGCAGCTCACATCTTCCTTTCCCAGCCTGGGTTTCAGACTGGAGGTTACAGAAAGCATTTCACTGCTGCACCAAAAGTGCTAAAAATGGGGGGCCAAAACCAACAGCAGGGCCTTATAACAAACAATAAAATATTTAAATTAGTAATATTAAAAAAAAAATAAGCTGAGGGAACAGCTAAATCTTCAGAATTGTGTGTCCTGTCCCGTGTTGTTGCTGGCATCTTTTGTTTCATAGAATCACAGAATCATAGAATGGGCTGGGTTGGAAGGGAGCTCAGAGATCATCAAGTCCAACCCTTGATCCACTCCCCCCGTGGTTCCCAGCCCATGGCACTCAGTGCCACATCCAGGCTCTTTGGAAATAGCTCCAGACACGGAGAATCCACTCCTTCCCTGGGCAGCCCATTCCAATGCCTGATCACCCTCTCCAGAAAGAAATTCTTTCTCATCTCCAACCTAAACCTCCCCTGGCACAACTTGAGACCCTTTGTGCCCTCTTGTCTTGCTGAGAGTTGCCTGGGAAAAGAGCCCAACCCCCCCCCTGGCTCCAACCTCCTTTCAGGGAGTTGGAGAGAGTGATGAGGTCTCCCCTGAGCCTCCTCTTCTCCAGCCTCAACACCCCCAGCTCTCTCAGCCTCTCCTCATAGGGTCTGTGCTCGAGTCCCTTCACCAGCCTGGTTGCCCTCCTTTGGACCTGCTCCAGCACCTCAATCTCCTTACTGAACTGGGGGGCAGTACTGAACTGGACACAGGACCTGAGGTGTGGCCTCACCAGGGCTGAGTATAGGGGCAGAATCCCTTCCTTGTCTTGTTTCCTACCAATACAACTTGCTGCTTGCTTTGGGGTACCACGTTTGCTACTTGGCCATGGAAATGGCATCAATTAAAGGTAGAATAAAAAACTTCAGATAAACACAGCAGGTAAAGACCATTTTTAGTTATTTTTAGTTATCAGATGAAAAAAAAAATAAGTCACATAGAAATGACAACCAGTGTGGGCAAAGTAGTCATGGAATAACAACAGAAGTGGGAAAGATTCTCTTAGGATCTTGTTGATTTAGAATTCTTAGAATTCTGGGGATTCTCTTAGAGGTCTTTTCCAGCCTTACTGATTCTCTGAGTCCATACAGTTCTGGCAGCACCTACATTTTACAGCCCAAGGCAGGAAGAGAGACAGATACTTAAAGGTTGATTTACAGGAAGCCTACAGCCCATCTGCTTTGGAGAGCCAAGACACTAAAGATAATTTCAGAATTAAATAGAACAGTAAACATTGATCTGGGACACAGTTTTTTTCTTTTAACCTGATGAAATTTTTTTTTTGCATCCCATCTGCTAAATAAAACAGAAAAAAAAAAAAGTAGATTAAAAGAATTGGTTAATTTAATTTAAAAAATTATCTAAGCTATGAGGTCAGCAATCCAAAGAAGAAAATTTCAGTTTCACCTTTTCATTATTATCAGGTCAAACTCTGTTGGGGTTCTACAGGTGAGAATAAAAGGAGCCTCTTTATGTTAGAAGTTGTATTAAGGTTCTTTTTTAAAATACTTACACTTGTACAGAACTCCAGTGTCCTCAAGGAGTAGCATGAGAACTGCTTTGTCTCAAATACATATCTCTGAATTATGGTTTTCTTCTTGTTGGCTTGATACTGAGGGAAAACATTAATAAATCTGGTGTCAGGACTTCTGTTTCTACAAATCATTCCAGTCAGAAAATGCTGACGCTCTCAAGTCCAAAACTTTCTGCAAGAATGACAGTTCTGACAAATTTCTCAAGAGTTTTGCTGTAAAATAACATTTCCATTTGGGCATCACACTAATTATAGCAACCAGGAGAGTGTCAGAAGTGGATGGCAATGTTCTTGGACAACTGGAGCAAAACACTCCTATGAATAGAGGAGATTTATTTCATTTTCATTTATTTCATTTCAGGTTGGTTTGGTTTTTTTCCTCTGAGTTTTGAGTCTTTTATTCTCATCTGAGGAACTCCTTGAGGGTTCTTACTGACTTCTATGGCCAGGAGCTGAGAATTCCAGGAAATAAAAGCAAAGTATAATGCAGTGACTGAGAAAGGGAAGTTAATTCTTTGCTTCTCTGCTTTAACATTACATAGGTCAAAAGTAGAGCCCAAAAGATGATTGAGGAGGAAAAATATGGAAACTCTCCATCACCATTTCTAAACTATGAACCTTGGATATCACTCAATATCTGAACATTAAGGCATCAACCACAGGGGCTGGAAAAGAACCAGCTTGGAAAAGGAGCCCTTTTGTTCTTCTTAACAAGAAAAGCTTGTAAATCATCATTCAGAGCTATCAAATCACTCTAAAAACATTGCCTTAAAAAGTCTCAAATAAATGTTAATTTCACCTTTTGGCACTTCATAAATATTTATCTTCTTGGGTATTCCATGTTTCCCCACTTATTCACTACTTATTACACAACTGAGAGAAAACACCTATACATCCTTGCCAGTCAAGAAACACATTTGGAAAACTGCTCACTAGAAAAGATTTTTGCTCAAGATTAGTCATGTACTAAGTTATTTATTTGCCTGCATAACCATAGAGGAAAAATCCTTTTATTGTCAGTCTTGCTCCAACAGAGTTTATTTAAAGAGCCAATAAAGGAGTAAAAGCACTTTGTTTTAATAAGGTCATGTTGATTATTAAATAATCTGCATATTGAAGGTTTCATTCTTATCTCTGCTCAACAAGAAGCATTTTTGTCTATCCTTGGAAACTGGGAAAAGTACAAAGAATGGTAAACAAAACACATTGCTGGCTTCTTTTTTGACACCTGTAACTGTTCACCCATATTTCATGTTCACACCTACTAAACATAAGGTACCAACAGCCTTATATTAAGCCTCATTTATTCCTCTTTTATTTTCTTTTAAAAGATAAATCTATAGGTCTAGCAATTACCTGGAGAAGTAACAAAGCTGTGCCACAGCCTGAACTTGTAATCAGCAGCACAGGATGTTAATTAGGGACACAGGAGACAGATGATGACAGTGTGTTAAGATTGTCTCCATTCAAAAAGCACTTAAATAGAAAATTAAAAGGATCATTACCCAGTCTGGTACAGATTTCAAGCCTAAATCCTCCAAGGATCTTCCATGAGCTCAGCCCACCAGAGCTGGGCTGCCAAAACATGGTCCTCAGGCTGTCAGGGACCTCTCTGCCCTTCCCCTTGGGGAAGACAGATGCTTTCCTCTCTCCTTCTACCACTTCTTCCTTGGATCCCTATTAATACAGAAGCTTTTACTGAGGAAAATGTGCAAAACCAGATTCTGGTGATTTCACAAGACCCCTGGCACCCAGGCTTTCACAGAGAGAAAGATAACCCAAGGCCACGAGCTGTCAGCATCTTCAATTCACTCCACATTTATGGATAACTTTGAAAAGAAGATTTTTGGAATTGGACTTCTCAAAATATCTTCCTCCTAAAGCCCATTATTGACTAATATATCAAAGAATACAGTTCCCCTAATGATGCATCAATGCAGTACATCACTACAAGTGCACTACCAGCCTGAAGATGTATTACTCAATAACATGGGAGCAGCTGGCAAGAACTTCCAGGGAATTAGATGTTGGAAGGTTTATCCCATTTGTTTAATTCCCACTGTTAAGAACAAGGAGGAAGAGATGTTAACAGACAGGCCCTGAAATCAAGTCCACATCCAAAAAAATTAAAAATTGGCTTAATAGAAAGAGACAACTGTGGGATCTTGGTTTGGAAAGGCAGATGGTACTTTTCCAACAGCTTCTAAAAATGAAAATACAAAATGAATCACTCTCATAATTCTCTATCTCTCTTCTTTTGGGTTTACTACTACGTGTGAAGTTGCTCACAGTTGAACCCCTTAAACAGCTCTGCTGACTATTTATTCATCTTTATTTGCCAGGCACAAGATCTTTTGATGGGTTTTCAACTCTTTGATGCTCATCTCAGCCAAGGAAGGATTAAGCCACCAATTTACTGGAGGATTAAACTTCTTCCAGCAGGTGGGAGTAGGATGAAGTCCCTCTATTCACTAAACCTCCTCATCTCTGCCACACTTCCTAGGCTTTCTCTTTCCATATTATTTCCTATTACCCTAATGACATTATTTAGCTCCACAATGCCAGGAGATGTCATCTAAACTGAAAACAATCCCTTATTCTCATATAATGATCACCTTTTTCTGCTAGTTTTGAAGAAAAGTTGAAATAATTGGAATTTGGGCTTCATCTCAGAGCAAAGCTGCTCTGTCTGGATGTTAAACCTCATGTTGCAACTGGAAAAAAAGGTATTTTCACAGCATCACACTGGAAACCGTTTGGATTATAGGCTATCTCTGGAAAGAGAGGCTGATTACACAGGTTATAAAGAAGAGAGAAGAAGAAATGGAATAAATTAAAAGAAAGTTTGTGGTTCAGGCAGGAGAAGAGCAATGGAAGGCTACTGAAATTTTCCAGAGAGAAATATGGCACATTCCTGGAAGAAAAATAAAATTTGAGCAGTCACTGAAAGGAATGGAGAGGATGGATAATTTGGTCAGACTGTGGATAGTACTGTGAAACAGTTTTACCCTGAACAGTCGTGATCAGCAATATAAAACCAGGTGCCAGAGGCAGCTAAAGTTGCACTGAAAAAAAGAAAAAAAAAAAAGAAAAAATAAAAAAGAAGGGAAAAAAAGAAAAATAAAAAAATAGGCTATGAAGAGAGATAAGATTTGAGGATTTAGAAGGACTTCTGATTGAGGCACTAAGTACTTTGACTTCTTCTGGCAAAGGAGAAGCAAAAGGTTAGGCAGCATTACAAGGGCTCTCTTCTAGCAGATTGTTTTGATGTGATCCAGCCCTGAATACATGGGATGACGTTTATAGGAACATCCATTTGTAACAGCAATAGCTTCATGGGTGAATGAATGAAAAGGTGTTTTCTGTGCTTAAATGACTGGGATAGAGTAGGACTTAACAGGGAAGCTGAGTTCTGCAAATGCCTTTAAAATAGAAAAAGAAAGCAATGAAAAGAGCACAAGGGGCAGCAACCTTTGCCTGTAGGGATCCTTTTGGATTTCTGGAGTTTCATTTTGTTTACTGCTATGGAAAATGATCCTGTGCCAAATTTGAGAGCTGTAGCCCCCATGAATCAGAAATGTAGGCTCGTTGGAAACTGTCAAGTGCAGCCAGAGAACTTGGATTTTATTCAGAAAGCAATCTAATCATGGTGGCTCAGACAAAAAGCCAACAACATGAGATCAAAAGGCAGGCACATCCAATGAGGAACACAAGTTAACTGGATGTCTTGACTAAAAACAAAGACCTGGAGCCAATGAATGGCACCAAGCACGGGCAGGGTGGGACAGAAATGCCAATTCCAGAGTCCCTGAAACAAGGGGTAAATCTCAGAGCCTTAATTCTGATGCTGAAAAAAAAAAAAAGGTTTCTCCACAAGCATCTTACATCACACAAAATCCAAAGAGGCAACTTAACCCCTAAGAGTTTCCACTGCTCTTCCCTTGCTCAATCCCTGGTTTTCTCTCTGTCTGTCCATCCCACTTCATTCCCAGCACTGCTGATGCTCCAGCAGGGACTGCTGAATGGCTCAGGAAAAGACATTGATCTCCTGGTCATTTATATGGATTAGAGTTCTTTCAGTTCCTCACAACTAATTGGAACAGTGTATTTGTCAAATCAATCCCAAGACATCAAATCAACTGCAAGAGCTTCATGATCTCAGGGCAAGAAACACGTCCTGGTATATTTATTCCTATTGATGAAGTGAAGTAATTCTGAAGGAGTACTCTGAGCAGCAATTTATTCCACTCCTTACAAATACTCCTTAAATACCAACTTCACAGTCTGACAGACTGAGGAAACAGAGGTTCTTTGCATAAAAGTTAAAGATACAGAGGAATAAAATAGCAGATCTGCTTCATTTCTTTCATCATTTCCAGTGGTAGTGCCCATGGAGGTTAATCCTGCAACTCCCTCAACTACAAGTAGTTTCCAGATGATGGATAAAACAACCTGCTGACTTTCTGATGAAAGGGATTGATTTACAAGGCCAGGTACATGGTGAATACCACGAATTCTTCAAGAAGAAGCCCACTCCACACAGAAGACAACAGTAAATGGAACGAGGCAATAACCTCATCATTTCAGCACAGGATGTAGATTAAATTCCTTTTTGAGGATATGAGAACTCATAACTGCTGCCAACAGGGCATTTTCAGTGGATTTGGAGAACCAAACAAGGAGTTCATGGCCAACATATGTCTGATCCATCACAGAGATCTCAGGGATGGGAGCTCCTCTCTGAGCCTCAGGACGTGGGGACGTGGCTACAAGTATCAACATCCCACCTGAGTCCCAGGAAAACCATGGTTTGCCCAGGCTAAAAAATGTTTTCAAGCAAACCTCATTTTAACCATGTTACCAAATCATCCCTGGTTTTATGCCTGAAATGTCACTTGACTCAGGGGCACTGTTACAACATCTGCATTAATGGACTAAATCACATTATCTGTTTCAAGTGATGACAGCATTCTTAACTGGATTTTGTACTCCAGAAGAACCCCAGATGTCAAGAGAGAGACTGGTATTCAAAGAGAAAGTGTTGGTGGGAACACCAATATCGATCTACATCACTTGATAAATCACATAGATTTGCTGGTGAGGGAAATAAGAATAAAAAAAGCTGGTTTTTTTAGCTCACCTAACTAGTTTATTACTCAAAAAGTAAAAGGGCTGGTGGGCTATAAAGATAAGTCCTATTTGTGCTTCTTTAAAAAAAAATGTCATGCAAGTGTAAGGCAAAAAAAATACTGATTTCCATGGATAAATGAAAATATTCTACTATTTAGGGAAAGACTGAGGTACTGGCAAACAGCAAAATGGGAAGAGAGAAAATAAACATCTTAAAGGGAAGCTGCTGGGTCAGCATGTGGGAATTATTTGGTACACAAACCAAGCCTTCAGCTTCCAGAATGACTCCACTTTTATGATAACACAAACCCAATAAAATACTGCAGAGCCACCAGGCAGAGGGTGATTGAGGAGCTTTGGTTTCTGGGTGAATGCTGGCAAAAGCAAAGCAATAATCTGGGGACCAAAAATAAACATGGAAATCATTCTTGAATCCAGAAATCATCTGGGAGATCTTGTGGTGATTGCAAATAACCAAACCATCTGCCCAGTAATAAGAACTTCTCTGAGCAAACAAGAGACTGAAGCATAAATCATGGCAAGGCAACCTGGCAATGGCAAAGATGCTACTGAAAAAAAGCTCATGTGGAAAATTATCTGCAATTCCCAAATTCCCATAAATTCATTGCAGAAATCAAGCAGGTTCAGGTCAGAGCTGTCAATTCCCAAAGAATTTGGGGGAGCTTAGCTATGCAGACACATTTGCCAGACAAAAGAACCAAAGAGGGGTTTTTTGGCAGCATTTATGAGACCTTGATGCCAGCAGGAAATTTTAAAAGCAACCAATCAAAGCTATGCATCCCCCCCCCCCAAAAAAAAAAAAAATGAGGGGCAAGAGGAGAAAGGAAAAGCACTCACAGAAATTTAAAAAAAAGTTGATCTTAATCCTGTATCAGATTTCTCTCCAGTTTCACTCAAACTTCTGGATTTCCACTTGTATTCTCATACCAAAAAGACATGGGACAATCCCTATCCATTCAAAGGGATGGATTGCCACCTTTCCAGGAACTGAATCCCCAGTTTTCTTTTTAAAAAGCAGCTCATATGGCCAAGAAACCCAGAACTGGGTCTTTTTCTGCTGCACCAGGACCCATCTCCTTGCTGGCCTCCAGCAGGCAAAGATGGAATAATACACTCCATGGAAATCTTATTCTGTGGTTACACAGCTGATTAATAGATGATAGGACTGGGATGAATTAAAAGCAACCAATCAAAGCTATACATCTCCCCCAAAAAATAAAAATGAGGGGCAAGAGGAGAAAGGAAAAGCACTCACAGAAATTAAACAAAAAGTTGATCTTAATCCTGTATCAGATTTCTCTCCAGTTTCACTCAAACTTCTGGATTTCCACTTGTATTCTCATACCAAAAAGACATGGGACAATCCCTATCCATTCAAAGGGATGGATTGCCACCTTTCCAGGAACTGAATCCCCAGTTTTCTTTTTAAAAAGCAGCTCATATGGCCAAGAAACCCAGAACTGGGTCTTTTTCTGCTGCACCAGGACCCATCTCCTTGCTGGCCTCCAGCAGGCAAAGATGGAATCATACACTCCATGGAAATCTTATTCTCTGGGTTACACAGCTGATTAATAGATGATAGGACTGGGATGAATTAAAAGCAACCAATCAAAGCTATGCATCCCCCCCAAAAAATAAAAATGAGGGGCAAGAGGAGAAAGGAAAAGCACTCACAGAAATTAAAAAAAAAGTTGATCTTAATCCTGTATCAGATTTCTCTCCAGTTTCAACTCAGACTTTTGGATTTCCACTTGTATTCTCATACCAAAAAGACATGGGACAATCCCTATCCATTCAAAGGGATGGATTGCCACCTTTCCAGGAACTGAATCCCCAGTTTTCTTTTTAAAAAGCAGCTCATATGGCCAAGAAACCCAGAACTGGATCTTTTCCTGCTGCACCAGGACCCATCTCCTTGCTGGCCTCCAGCAGGCAAAGATGGAATCATACACTCCATGGAAATCTTATTCTGTGGGTTACACAGCTCATTAATAGATGATAGGACTGGGATGAATTTTGACAGGGATAAAGATAACAGTGGGATCACATTCTGAATGGGCACCTCTTGGAATGCCATCCAACAGGGAGTATTTCAAAGTAGAAAGAAATAAATCCACTGATTTGGAGCATGTGGAAAGAGGGTCAGCTCTCCTGTCCACATTAGTGAGAGGTCTCTTTATGTATTATGGATATTATATATAAATATATGGGTTTCAAACCCATGGGACACATCTCTAATTTAGCTGGCAGTGAGAAAGAAACACTACTTAAGGTTTATTGCAACTTAGAAAAAGCTGGTGAAAAAAACCTGGAAGTAACCTGCCTCTTCTCCTTAAAAGAGTCACTTTCAATTAGAAAGGTGTCCAGAATTCCTCCACCCTCATTCCACAGCATTCTTCCAAACAGTTTGACTACAGAAAACACATACATTTCAGGGCACTAAACACATGGACTTCCAAAGTGTGGCAGAGAAAGCAAAAATCAGGCAAGATACAACCTGCAAAGATGAAAACTCTTAAATGATGCACAGAGCTCTGGTCAGAGTTCCCATTGCATCTACAGCCATCAGACCTGTCATTTACTTTGAAAATAATAAACTCTTGCTCTCTGCCTGTGTTCAGCACTCCATAACTTTCTTTTTTTTGCCCTCCCAAGTCAATGCCTTCGGGGCAGATTCATGTCAAGAAATGTTGGCACAGTGGGATTCCCATTCCAGCTGAGTCTGTGGACTCGTTGCAAGATAACAGCTGAAAATATATCCAAAACTTTCAAAATATCTACAGATATTTCACGTGGCTGTAAAAAGAGCTTTAAAGGGAATTAACTGATGACAGGAGCAAAGTCAATGAAATAACATGGCTCTGACACAACAAGAATTAGAATTTTCCTCTAGTCACGTATCCTCAAACAGCAAATTACCTGAAAGACACACTGACATTTACCATCTCTGGTAGGGAAAGATAAGGGCAGATACAGATGGGAAAGAAAAGAATGTTTTAGGGAATAAAAATATGTCATATTCAGAGGGCTAGAAGGGGTTTGACCCAACCAACCCAGATGTGAAAACAGAGCTGCTAAAGGAAAACTTGCACATTTAGGAAATGCAGTGATGCAAGTGCAGAGTCAACACTTGCTCTTCATCTGCCTCTTCTCCTTGTGCTTTATACTGGTTTTTATGAAGGCATTTTCCCAAAGCACACTGAAATTTAGCAACTGTTTAGTATGGCTCCAGCCCCACATTTCTCTTCAAAGACCTTAAAGGAGACAGAAAGCCTGAAGATCAAAATCTGATTCTTCTACAATCCTCTAAAATAATTAAAGGATAAAAGCTATGAATCCCAATACTAACTTTGTACTGTGTGACCTCCTCAGCTCTACACATAAGCTATAGCATAACCTTGCATTAATAAGGGAAACAGAGCATTTTATCCCTTTTTAATAATGTATGCCAAATATATTTGGGTTTAGGAAAGACAGTATCCATTTATTGATCATGATGCATTATCTCCAACCTGCAATTCCTAAGTAGCTTTCATCTCCTGTGCAGTTCTAAATAATTCAGAATGTAATTTCACTCAGGTTATTTTGTTTGTGTTTTTTAATCAAAAGAAAAGCTGACACACCTAGAGCAAAGGGGCAGAAGTCCAGCTCATATTACTCAAAACCTCCCAAAGATATAATCTTCAAAAGTCCCACGAGGAAGGATATTGCTGTCTAATTCTTTGTTTTTAGAGCATTGACCTCTGTACCCACTGTATTTGTCTACCATTACATGTATATTTAATAATGGTTATAATAACAGTAGCAAGTAACTTTGACTTCTTGTTAAAAAGAAAAAAAAGGACATATTCATAGAATCATAGAATCATAGAATCATAGAATTAGCCGGGTTGGAAGGGACCTCAGAGATCATCTAGTCCAACTCTTGACCCACTGGAGCAGTTGCTAGACCATGGCACTGAGTGCCACATCCAGTCTTTTTTTAAATGTCTCCAGGGACGGAGAATCTACCACCTCACCGGGCAGTCCATTCCATAGCCTGATCACCCTCTCCGTGAAGAAATTCTTTCTAATATCTAACCTAAACCTCCCCTGGCACAACTTAAGACTGTGTCCTCTTGTCTTGTTGAAGGTCGTCTGTGAAAAGAGTCCAGTTCCCACCTCGCTACAGCCTCCTTTCAGGTAGTTGTAGACAGCAGTGAGGTCTCCCCTGAGCCTCCTCTTCTCCAGGCTGAACAGCCCCAGCTCTCTCAGCCTCTCCTCATAGGGTCTGTGCTCGAGTCCCTTCACCAGCCTGGTTGCCCTCCTTTGGACCTGTTCCAGGACCTCTACATCCTTCTTAAACTGAGGGGCCCAGAACTGGGCACAGGACTCGAGGTGTGGCCTAACCAGCGCTGAGTACAGGGGCAGAATCACCTCCCTGGACCTGCTGGTGACGCTGTTTCTGATACAGGCCAGGATGCCATTGGCCTTCTTGGCCACCTGGGCACACTGCTGGCTCATGTTCAATTTCTTGTCAATCCAGACTCCCAGGTCCCTTTCTGCCTGGCTGCTCTCCAGCCACTCTGTCCCCAGCCTGTAGCGCTGCATGGGGTTGTTGTGGCCAAAGTGCAGGACCCGGCACTTGGCCGTGTTGAACCTCATCCCGTTGGAATCGGCCCAGCTCTCTAGTCTGTCCAGGTCCCTCTGCAGAGCCCTCCTGCCTTCGAGTTGGTCCACACTTCCTCCCAGCTTGGTGTCATCTGTGAATTTGCTGATGATGGACTCAATCCCCTCATCTAAATCATCACTGAAGATATTGAACAGCACTGGGCCCAACACTGATCCCTGGGGGACACCACTAGTGACCGGCCGCCATTTTGATGCAGCCCCGTTCAGCACCACTCTCTGGGCCCGGCCCTCCAGCCAGTTCCTAACCCAATTTTCATTCACATTAAAATGTCTGAAAAGTTATCTGTGCATTTTGCCTTCAGATTGGAACAGTTCATCCCTGCCAATGCTCAGCATGAAAACAGAAATTTTCTTCAGGTTTCTAGGTTGAAAAGAAAATTTAAATAGGATTTAAATAGGCAAGAAATGATTACTGATATGTACTGCAGATCTGCATTCACTCCAAAGGGGAATTCTGAGTAAGGTACTGACAAACTATGCAGCTTAAAGATTTACAGGTTTATCTGGGGAATGCTTTAATATTAATGAATTTCCAACAAGGTTAGATTTTTATTTCCCTGATCTATAATTAGCAAGGGGAGGAGAGTGGGAGGAAGAGAACAAAGAGATGCTGTGGTGACACTGAAAAAGAAGAAAGAAAAAAGACAAAGGGAATAAATAGCAATTTAGAGAAGTTAATTAGGAGCACTCTGCAGGCCTTTGAATGGTCAGTTCAAGAGGTTATGTTATCAAGGAATTATTGTAGGATTCTACAGATCAGCAGACAAGGATTACCCCGCATTTTAGGGAGAAAAAATTGTGCTTTGTGAAACAAATTGAGAATTGTGTTTCCATCATTACAATCAGAGAAGGCAGAGGGACAAGTTCCAAAGTCATCCATCAGTGGATGCAAGTTAATCATGTTATAATAACTAATAGAATCCCTTAGGACTTCTCAGATAATCAACTAAAGTGATGTTCTGAGGACCTCTGTGATAAGAGGGGATTTAACAAAATGTAAAATCATAAAGCAACAACCCAAGGAGTTATTGGATTATCTGGCTGTGAGATTAGGAGCAGGGGTGGCACTGACAGGACTCAAAATCCAGGAGGTCTGTAGGATCCAGATCTTTTTCAGGTACAAAAAGGGCTCTGTGCCTGTTGCAGGCTTTGCAGAGACATTCCAGGGACTTGGCAGCAGGTGAGTTTTTCCATCCAGGTAACCTCAAAGGCCAAAGGAAAACATCAAAGAAGCCCCTGATATTCATCATAACCAAAGCAATGGGCTGCAAATTCTGCAGTCATCCAGGTGATGCTCCAGGTGCTCAATTTCCAGTGGGATTTACACTTGGAGGGAATGGAGACAAGGACAACCTCTGGTTTGCTGCCTGCAGTTGACATTTCCAGAGAGCAGCAAAGGAACTTTGGTCCTACAAGCCATAAATGCTGGCAGACAACATCCAGTTGTACTGGCAAGCAAAACATTACTTATTCTCTTGAGTGACTCTCCAAAACCATGGCTGCAATTTCTTTTTTTTTTTTCTGGTTTCACAGGAGAAGTAAATAACTTCCATCACTTCCTCCCACTACGTAATACTTGAGGAGGGTAATGCTCAGCTCCTTCTTCACCATGGTGTAACTCTGATATAAATAAGGTGAAATATTCACTCTGAATAGCACATGGTGGATTTAAATTTCCTCTCCAGTACTGATTTTGCATCCTTTAAGGAGTAATAAATACAGGGCACCAAACCCTGAACCCTACCCCATGGTAAATACCATTGAACAATGTCAAATCTATGCTACATAAATGAACTTCTCCCAATTCACACTGACTTCAGGAGGAACCCCTGGAGGTAAAGACCTTGGAGGATGAGGACCACTGCAAATCCTGTGTTGTTACAGCCAACATGTGTCATAATTCAGTTGGGTTATTCCTGATCAGGAGAGAAGAAAAGGGAGCTGGGAGTCTGGATTGCCAGGAAGCTGAAGAGGAGGCAGCAGTGTGCCCAGGTGGCCAAGAAGGCCAATGGCATCCTGGGCTGGCTCAGGAACAGCGTGGCCAGCAGGTCCAGGGAGGGGATTCTGCCCCTGTGCTCAGCCCTGGGGAGGCCACAGCTTGAGTCCTGTGTCCAGTTCTGGGCCCCTCAGGAAGTTCAGGAAGGAGCTTGAGGTGCTGGAGCAGGTGCAGAGAAGAGCAAGGAGGCTGTGAAGGGATCCAGCAGAATTGCTGTGAGGAAGGGCTGAGGGAGCTGGGGGTGTTGAGGCTGGAGAAGAGGAGGCTCAGGGGAGACCTCATCACTCTCTGCAACTCCCTGAAAGGAGGTTGGAGCCAGGGGGGGGTTGGGCTCTTTTCCCAGGCAACTCTCAGCAAGACAAGAGGGCACAAAGGGTCTCAAGTTGTGCCAGGGGAGGTTTAGGTTGGAGATGAGAAAGAATTTCTTTCTGGAGAGGGTGATCAGGCATTGGAATGGGCTGCCCAGGGAAGTAGTGGATTCTCCGTGTCTGGAGATCTTTCCAAAGAGCCTGGATGTGGCACTGAGTGCCATGGGCTGGGAACCACGGGGGGAGTGGATCAAGGGTTGGACTTGATGATCTCTGAGCTCCCTTCCAACCCAGCCCATTCTATGATTCTGTGAAATGGAGAGCAAAGACAGGGACACCCAAGCTACAGAGTGACTGAGCACATTGCAGAGCTAATAAGCAATAATTAAGCTAGAGAATAATATTATTCAATCATATATAATCCAGTAAAATACATTACTATATAAATATTATTATTATATATTGTATTTAACCTATTTAACCAATGCAAGACCAGTCCATGTGACAAACAGGCAGCACCCAGAAACAGGATCTGCCCTTGGGATGTTATATGGAGTTCTTTTGTGAATTTGTAGAAATCCCACCTTGCCCACAAATACTTGAAGCTTTATTGATTTAAACAGCCTCAGCTTTGTCCTGGTTCTCTGCAATCTCCTTGCAAGCAACAGAGTAAATGGGAAGGAAGCTGTGCAAGCCCTTGGGGAGGAGAGGGAGCCCAGGAGGAAAATAAAAAAGAAAAGAAAAATGCTGGTGCATGAAATCTGGCAGGTGGTAGGCACACAGATTGCAGTAACCACTTTGCTACAGTGCAACACAAAAGGAAATAACCATTAGATGCACACTGCTGTACAACAAAATACACCAGGCTTGCAGATTTGTTTTACTAGGAAGATGCTGTGACTGGTGATCAGCTGAACCCAGCAGAACATCCTCAGATGTAACCCTCTCTTAAGAAGTTAGTTCTTCAGCAGAAACTCTGCAATTATTTACAGAGAACCATAAAGACACAGTAGAAGTCAGATTTCCAATTGCCTGTGCATATGCCATCTGTCAAAATAATTTTTAAAAACCAGTCCAAGTTTGTGAATTTATTTCACCAGGAGGCCTGGGATCAGTGTGCTGAGAGCCTGTACACATAAAGAAGACTTAATTCTGATTTCTCACTCAGTGCTGGCCCTCACAGCCTGAAGATGAATGAAGTAATCATCCTTATAGAGCTCTGCTGTCTAAAAGGAAATAATTTAAACCCCACAAATTAGCAGTTACAAAAAAGAAAACTGTCCCACTCGACTGTGGCTCACAATTTAAGCACTTTCCAAAATTACCAAGATTTTTTAAATGGACTGTAGAGTGAGTTTCTGGAAGCTCTTGTTCTCTCCGTGCAGTTCTGTTTGCTTCTTTTACTAAAGAGTAAGGAATCTAAATTAAAAATGCCTCTGGATTTTACAGAACCAAGTAAAAAAGCAATCTGCCTTTGGAGAAAACAATTTGAGCTTCATTAAAGACCATGGAAAGATCCTGCTGCTGCCCTCCCCTGGCCTCATGGACGTGGGGATTTCCAGCTCTGGTTTTCAGATCTGTTTCCCAGCTCTGACATGTCCTAAATTCCTGTGTCAAAGTTACAAATAACAGACAGAACCTTCATCCCAGCCATGATCCAGACAATAACCTTCAGGATTTGTTCCTAGCAGCATCTTCCATAACCCCATGGCTGCTCTCACTGACCATATAGCACGTAGCACAAGCAGGAAACAATTCTATATATTTAATATTTGATTTTTTTTTTTACATTATATGGTCAGAACTCTTAAATGGTATGACAGGATGGACAGGTTTGGGTTTTTTTCCCCCTTACTATGATATTAAAGTGCTCTAAAATCAGTACATATAATCTTTCTTTGCATTTTCTCTGCATGTTTTTCTGGAAGCTTCATGAAAAATCTCACTACATTTGATTTAAAAATAGGCATTTTCTGCAAACTAGCTGAATAAAATATATTTCATCCATCTTTATTGATGAAGCCATAAATCAGGAGCTTAAGTAAAGAAGAGCTTGCATTTATTGACCACGTTGCAATTATGGACATGGTGGAAACTACTAAGCAGTTTCCTCCTCCTGTCAATATTCTAAATAATTCAGAAAGGAATCTTGGACTGACTTTCCACCCATGCATATCCCTTCTTAGAATACATCAGTGTCCATATATTATTGGTGAGTGATCACATCCAGGCAGGAGCTTCCTTAATTTATCAACTTCTTCCCCCAAATCATTGGATAAAAACTGTCCTAGGATTTGGGGAAGCTTTTGTATGCTGTGTCCCTTAAAATTCATCTTAAACACAACCACTTCAGTTACATTGGGAGCTATAAATTCCCTCTGTGACACCTTTAAGATTCTCCTCCCCATAAGTGTCACTTGGTGAGAGTTCAGGAGATGTTTCTGGTTCCTGATGAACAACTTTTTAGAGGAACTTTTAACTTCTAGTTCTTCAAGCTTTCCTTTCATGACTTGTCTGTGCCACTCAAAAATAAATGTGCAGAAAAGAACCTAACCCTGCTTCATTTCAGCTCCCAAACAACACTTTTAGTAACATAAGCCAAGCAAGGACACATTCCTAAAATGCTACACACAGCCAGGTAATAGAAAGTTTTAAATGCAAAACTCATCATGCCTTTGATTTGATGCATTTAAAGATATGGGTAAGCTGAAACTGGTAATTATTTTGCCCCTGTATCACAGTGTTGGTCTAGAGACAGAAAAGTAAAGGCCAGAATAACCCTGCAGCTCAGTATAGTTATTTATTAATGAAGGAAAAAGTATTCTACAGCCTGGACATTGCAAAAAAAATCAAGTTTCTGGTTGTGACCCAGCTGATCTTTCCCCATCCCAGCTGCAGATGGTTTGTCCCTTTAGCACTAGCATCACTGACCACTCTGATGAGAACTTTGCAGGACAAACTTCTGGTTCCAGCAAAACTCTTTCACTCCTAAGGTCAGAGAGGAGGAATCCAGAGGAGTTAAAGCTGGGGAACTGCACTGAGTTGAGGAGCAGTGAAAATGCAGCAATTCAGCATCATTTTATGAACCCCAGGATGCTGTCCTCAGCCCTGCTGAAGTACCCTGTGCCAGCAGAGATGGGCTCAGCACTTCCCAAGAACATGGGGTCGGGTTAATTACCCACTGTGGAGGGCTTGGAGGTTAATTACAGTGCAGGGACACCAACCAAAACATCTGGCACCACACAGCCTGCAGAAACTGCTGCCTGGCTTCCCAGAGGATGAGGGATGGATGTTGGCTCCCAGGGGATGCTGCTGCTTACAGCAGAAGTGGGAAATGCTACAAGTTTCACAAGTGCATTCCATGTATTTCCTACTGGGTTTCTTTGTTGTTTTATCTCTTTGGTTGCCAGAAATACTCTCAGAATGGCTTAGGTTGGAAGGAACCTTAAGAGATCATCTACTCCAACATCCCTGCCATGGCACAGCTCCTCAATTTTCAGTTAAGATTTTCAAGATGAACCACAGGACAGCTTCAAAGAGGGATCCAGAAATAAATAATTTCCTGGAAAAACTGGCAGATACACTCATTGTGGAGAGTGTATTGTGGAGAACAGGGACCACAGTGCCAGGAATAATATCTTTTGTAACTATAAAACCAGAGCACAATCACCTGCAACTGCTACATCCAGAGATGGCTGGAGCTCATCTGTCCCTGAATTGACCCAGATTAGGATCATTCAGGTTTGCTCACTCAAAAGCACACTGAAAACCTTCAGGTACTGAAGCATTCAAGGTGAAGATTTATTTCCAAACCATCCAAGTGTGGGTTTTACAAACCTGCACATCCCCCTAAACCAAGTCTGGCTTCAGAGCTGCTACAAACATGCAGATGCTCCAGCAACCTGCCCCCCAGCACGTGGTGCTGGTCACCACAAAAGTGGTGTTTTTTGGGGAGAAATCAATTGTGGTTACTGCCTAAGCTGACCTTAAGCTTTCTATTTTATGTTCTCAGTTAAAAAAAGCAGTTCCACCATCAGTGGGGCACTACACAATGTCTCAATAAATCATACTACTAATAGAAGCTCTTTTTCCACCCCTTTAGACAAAGCCTTCTCTCAAACTCAGGCAGCACACTTGGAAAATGAGATATCTGGCCTGAGGCCCAGCCAAGTGACACAGTTTCTCCCTGTTTATTTCCACAGGTACAAGATTGGGGTTGCTACATCACCCACACCCCTCCCCATCATTTATCCCATGCTGCTAAACACCTCTCCCGTTAAGCTCAGAGTTTAAGCCAAACACACAGCTCATCATTCAAGAGCTTTTTGCCTCTAATTTTGTTTTATGCTTCATGGAAACTCAAAGCTTACAATGAAGAAGAATTTATTCTTCAATTTTGATTTGAGAAGAAGTGCAACATCAGTTGTTAGCAAAGAGCTCCAGGTACCACTGACATCTGTTACCTCCCTCCAGCTCTGGGGAGAACCTGAGACTCGAGACAAAAATCCTGCTGCTCGGTTCTGCTGCCAACTTGTCACCAAAAAGCTGTCACCTACCTCAGCAAAGCCACCTAAAAATTGTAAAATATGACGTTGCAGCTCTGTCTGAAAGGAGCAAATGGAAAAGTAACCAAGATCCAGAGCACCTCTGGAGCACAAATGCTGTTTACACATCAACTAGGTGCTGAATAGGGCTCTTCCTGAAAAAACCTTTTTCTTCAGTCTTTTATTTTTTAGAAATGACAATTAGTCTTATGCTAGTTTGTGATTAAGCACCTACAGACACAGATTTACACCAGCACTGATATCTGCCTATTTCAGAGTCTCTCCAGCATGGTCAAAAGTAATACGTGGGCATACACAACTTAAGATAGGATGAGATGAAGCAAACACAGCTGTGTAAGCACTAGCAATACTTTTCTCTGACTCACTGGCTCATTTTATAGATAGTAGATGTAGGAAATACAGCTTTATTCCAGTACATGGACTCATCTCTCTGGCTTCAGGTGAACAGAACTTGGCTGCTGCATGGTGGGAACTGGACTCTTTTCACAGACGACCTTCAACAAGAGGACACAGTCTTAAGTTGTGCCAGGGGAGGTTTAGGTTAGATATTAGAAAGAATTTCTTCACGGAGAGGGTGATCAGGCTATGGAATGGACTGCCCGGTGAGGTGGTAGATTCTCCATCCCTGGAGACATTTAAAAAAAGACTGGATGTGGCACTCAGTGCCATGGTCTAGCAACTGCTCCGGTGGGTCAAGGGTTGGACTAGATGATCTCTGAGGTCCCTTCCAACCCGGCTAATTCTATGATTCTATGATTCTATCATCTACCTTGGAATTCTCCAGCATTTCCTATTGCATGTGAATGAGCTCAAATGTTTCAAACCAAGGTTTTGCCTGACAAACACTGCGATTTTGGGAAGCTTGCTGCATTGCATTAAGCTTCTCTAAATGTCCACCAAGCAAGAGAGCTTTATTTTTTTTTTTTAAGTGATTTATTTTTTTGATGTGAGCACATCAAAGCTGAGGAAAGGCACAACTACTAAAACCTGATCTTTACAAATCTCAACAACAAGCACGTCTTGCCCGTTCCCATTTCAGAACCCTCATTCCATCCTGAATTTTATAATATCAGTTGAAAGGTTTAGGACCTAGCATAAAGAAATGCAAGAGACAGAAGATGAATTATACATGGAAAAAGTTTGAGATGGCCTTGAAACCTTGAGGAAAGTTTCCAACGTGACCTTCTGAGGAAAAGGAGAAGCAGCCCTAAGAAATAACCAGCTGATTCTTCCCCTCCTCTTCCCTCAGGGATCCTCCAGATTGGATCCATTTCATGGATCTGCCATGAAATGCTGGGGATGCTGAACACCAAATGCTCAGTGGGTGGTGGTGGGAATCTCACAGAATCTCCTTTTTTTTTTTTTTAAAACAGTTGAATGTGACCTCCACAGAACAAAGCATCCCAGTTTTATGTCACTTAAGAAATCAATGCCATCCTATTGCTTTCCTTCTTGC
Organism: Calypte anna; assembly: GCF_003957555.1. Lineage (NCBI taxonomy): Eukaryota > Metazoa > Chordata > Aves > Apodiformes > Trochilidae > Calypte > Calypte anna. The sequence goes on from NC_044255.1 coordinate 22,770,973, forward strand.
TATCCAACCATTAATTTATTCTTCCCAAAGATTTCTAAGAATCCTCATTTTATTTCTAACATTGCAGGAAATCCTTCCATCAGATCAACTCACTTGAAAGCTCCAGACACAAGAATAATGATGGGGCTTTCATTCCTGTCTGTATTCCTGCTTATTTATTGTACATTTCTGAATCTTTGCCAGCCACAGAAACTGATTTACTAAAGCAAGGAAGGAGGGAGAGAGAAAAAAACGAAAATAGAGAGGTCTAAACAGTTACAGGACTTGAGCTTGTTTAATTTATTTACTTTTCTAGCAGCTTCCACGTTTACCTTCAGCTTGATACTCACCTGGAGTTTCCAAAAAGTGCAGATTTAACCCTGCTATAGAAAGTGAAACATTACAAATAAATCTTTTTCTTCAACTATTTGTTTGAGTGGTTTGGCTTTTTCTGTGGGCTGTTTTTGCTGTTGTTTTTAAGTCATATTAATCAGAGGAGAAATCAGGAAAAAAGGAATAATTCAAAATAAAGTTTCTTTTTATAATTCTGGTTGTTTTTTTGTTGTTTTTTACAGAATTTGCTGAACACATTGAAAGTCTCCACAGGTAAAGTGGATGACCAGGCATTAACCTCACCTTTAGGATTCATAATGGTGTAGACAAGAGTATTTTTAACATAGGAGGGCAAGTATTATTTCTTTTTAAACCTTAAATCAAATTCATTGAGAATCAGTTGAGAAGAGGAAGACTTACACCAGTTCCATACCTTCAGTTTAGGCAGGAAACTGAGAGTTTGGAATAGCTGCATGTGAAAGAATAGAATCCAAATCTCTACCAGATCTATGGATTTGATTCTTACTTGTAAGCTTCTTTTATTGTAAGGGATACAAGGCCCTATATAAGAAGTATAAAAGTACTATTTCAAAATAAACTAAATGCTGGAACTTGAGCAACTTATCTCAGCACGACAGAGAAAAAAAATTGAAAGGTTTGGTAAGTGAACTTTGGAAGAAAGTGAAACTTGTGTTATTTATTTAGAAGCTGCCACACTAATCTCTTATTCTTTAACAGGAGAAATAACTCCACAGAGGAGATAATCTACTTGTCTTATATTTTACATCTTCTGCAAGTTTTTTCTTGGTCATGCATAGATAGGGTCTTATCTAGTCCTTACTGAAGTCAATAGCAGGCTGCTTGTTTGGTTTTTTAAATAGCAGCTGCATTGGGTTTCTACAGGGAATGAAAAAGTGAAAGGCTTAGAGTTTTGACCTGTTAGAATTGATTTATAAGGAGGTTTTTTTTCTTCTCCTCTCCTATTATGTCCAAGTGATAAATTGGTCTTTCAGCTGAGGCTGTGTAAAAAACTGATTTGTCAATTGGAGCCTGACCAAAAGATTGGAAAATTACCCACCTCAATTAAAATATCCAATGATTTTTCTGCTTTGGTTCCCTCTTCACACACATGACAGCAAAGGTATTTCTGGGAGGGTTTCGTGGTGGAAAAACTGAAGGAGGGACCATTTAAAGAGGAAATACCCCCAGACAGCAAGGCAAAATCTCACCTTTTGCCTGAGGGGGACCCCAATCCCACAATCTCAGCACTGCTGGAACCACTTCTGCATCAGATCTGGTCCATTCTTCATCATTTACTGAAAGACCCACTAAAGGGTAGGGGTAGAGCAGTCAGGAGGTCCCACTGCAGCATTGACAGAGGATTTGGGGAGTGTTCACACACACTGCAGCTAAAAAGAGTCACTGGAACCACTGGAAACCCAAATCATGTGGGACTAAGCTAGGTAAGAAGAAATAGGAGGCAGGGAAAGCCCAAACCTGAGGCTCTATCTCAAAAGACAGGGAGTAGCTACACTGAGATAAGTAACTGGGACATAAAAATATATCACTGAAGAGTCTGGGGGTGGAAAATGAACAGGTATATCTATCATTTATCCACTGCTTGGTAGGGATAAAGATGTTCTGTTCTGTACCTCACTGAATGGCAAGTGACAGGAACCAGACACATCTCCAGTGTGGGTCTGATTACCAGGCTGAAAGGGCAGCCCAAAGATAACAGCAAATAATACAGCTGACTTTACAGAAAGAGGATTTTATTTAACAGCTGGACAGCTCAGAATACTCCTTTAATTCAGCTGTCCAGCACTGCCACACCATGAGATGCCTGTGTAGTATGTGAATAGGAAGGAACTTGCAATGTCCCCACCTGAGCCATTTGTCCCTTTCCAAGCCAGCTGTCACCAGTGCCATGGCTCCAGGGGACCAGGACATCCCAGCACCCACCTTTAGGTTTGTTAGCAAATAGCCCTTTGCTTGAAACATGCCAAGAAAAGGTCTTGCTTATTCTAAATGGTGGGCAGAGAGGAGTGTGAAGGCCAAACCTCCAACTCTGATTTAGTACCATCCCAAAAGAATAGATCAAAATAATATAGAAAGAATAATAGAATAAAATAACAGAAGCATAAAAGCCTAATAAAAGAATATTAGCTGTAAAAGGTCTCATCTGTGTTTAGCCAAAAAACACACTGAGAATGGACACAGGTGGGATGCTAACCCTGAGCACCAGCACCAGTGCTCAGCCATTTGCCTTTTGGGTGTGAATGGTCACCTCTATGAGACAGAGAGGCAAAACAAGGGTTTGGAGACACCAGCCCAAGAGTCCTCAGCCAACCTGGAGAAGATGATGATGTTTAGAAGCCTCACTGCCAACTCCTCACCCCAGCACTGCTTCTCCTTCCTCTGCACCCCAGCCCCAGTTTATCATTAACCTCAAACCACTTTACCTCCCACTTGGGTTGACTTCTGTGCAGCTCTGAGCTCAATAAAACTGGGATTTTGCTTGCTGCCTTTTCCTCTTTTTCTTCCTCTTGTGATATATTTCATTTCAATAAATATGAATAATCTGAAATTAGTTCTCTCATCTTTAAGAGCAACCACTACTCCGAGGCGTGTTGAGAGGATTAGTTCTGAAGTGCTCCAAGGATGTCAAGTGCTTATTAATTAGAAGTTAATTGGCACTGGAATTACACTATGGTAAATAATAATAAATAAACATAGCTGATGGGCAAGAGGGAAGCAGCAGATTTTGAACAGTGCTGTTAAGATGTGTGCTTTTAACAAGCCTGTTGAAGAAACGAAGTCTGACTGGTGATGTTCAGTGAATTTACTTCTACGAAGTGTTCTTCCATATGGCGGAAATTAAAAGTTGTTTCTTCTCACCTGTCAGCTCTGGTTCACTGTTAAGTTTCCTCTGATCTATGGCTTGGAGGAAAAGGCGTCTGATTTTTAGCAGGAGTTCAAGCCTTAGTACCCATTCTACTCAGCTAAGAGCCTTTGGAGAGTGCCAGAAAGCTCACAGAGGATAAAGTGTACAGGGAAAACACCTTTATTCTGTTCTGTAACAGGACCTTTAGCATTTGTGAGGGCAGCATGTGTAGAATAATCCATTCTATGAGAATGCTGAGTTGGAAGAGACCTTAAAGATCAAGATCCAACCCCCTGCATGGCCAGGGACACCTCCCACTAGATCAGGGCAATAGGAAAAGTGAAATCTTTCCTCTACAACCAAATCCCCATCTTGACCTTCTCTCTCCAGACAGAAGTGTCATTCACAGCCTCATAATAACACCTAGTAAATGAGTTTGTGCTGCCATACCCAGCAAACCAACCATTTATAGCCAGATGAAGCCAAGTGCCAAACATCAGCTGGTGCCAACAACTCCTTCCCTCCTCCAAACTCCACTGCACTCCTCTCCTTTACTCCATCCCAGTTAGTTCCACCTAAAACCAGTAAATCCTGAGCAGTGTTATTACCTCCATGCCAGAAAAGGACTGGACATGGAGCAAAGGAAACCCACAGGACCTTCAGCTCAACCAGGGATTCAAGAAATCTCTTGCTCAGAGCTCAAAGATTTTTCCTGCTTGAAACCCAAACCCGTTCCCTTTCCCAGGAGCAGCAGATTGTGCATAAGGTTTTACCACCAGTAACCATTTCTTTTCCAAGAAAGGCTTTTTTCAAGTCTTTTTCAAGACTTTCCTGACAGGCAGCATCCAGGGAATCACTCATCCCCCAGCTGCAGGACAAAGATGAAGCTTTTCCCAAGAGTTTTTATATCTCAGGGGCTACAAAACTGGCCAAATTTGGAGGAATTTTCTCTCCTCTGCATCCCTCCTGCCTTCAGCTCCTGAGGATGCTGACCCATCATTTCTCTGAGCTGGCCCCTAACATTACTCCCAAGAAGCTGGACTGAAAGTTGGAATTTATTTCAGTTCCACCTCACCATTTTAATTTGAGTTTTAAGTTGCAGATCTCTTCTTCTCCTAATGCACTCATGGAACTGAATGCAGCAAGACTGAAAGTCGTAGATTTTCAAGTTAAAGGCAGACTAAGAAACCTTTCTGCTTCTATTGGGCTTTTTGTCCTTTCAAAAAGAGATAAGCTGAGTGTTAGGTTTCAGATCTATCACAAATTGGGATTTCACCATTTTACAGTTTCAAATAGATGTCAAAAAGGGATCTACATTTATCACTTTTTGGTAATACATATTGAGCTTATTTTTCTTCCTAAGTGAGCTCATGGGAAATGATTTCAGACAATGGGCTACCATCTCTCTGAAAGAAAGCAGACATTCTTAATCCCTCCTGGCTTTTAAAATTATACTTCAGTAAGAGGGTTTTTCATAATCTTTGAAGCCTGAAGTTTGTACCTTAAGCTTGTCAGCAGCTCAGCCTCTTAAGACAAGGAAAAAACCTCCCCAAAAAACTCCAGAAAAAGTAAACCAAACCACTTTTTAAGGTAGAAAGGTATCAATATTGTAAATCACATCTCGAGACCACATGAGTAAAGTAAATTTCAGACTGTTACTCTTTTGTAAAAATACTCTGAATGAGTCCTTCAGTGACTGAAAAGTTCAGCTCGTTTAAAAGACATTTAAATAGAACTTTATCAATAGCATTCAAGGATTTTCCATTCCTTTTAATTTAGGGCTGCAATAGAAGAGCCTTTCACTCTTAATTCTTTTAGTTGTTAATAATCCCCTTGTTTATAAAGCTTTACCCAGTGGATTAATCCTGAATGGCTTTCTGAGGGCCAAAGGATCAGTGCTGAAGTGAAAAGGAACAAACTCCCACCATGGATTTTTTTTTTCTCCAATATTTTGATGGTTTCTGCCATGATCAATCCCACTCCCAGTTACACCTCTAAGACCTGTTGTCAAAGCTTGGAATTATAGCATCTCCTCTGCTGAAAAAAACAAGTAGGATCTCAAATGTGACCCTGCTTTCCCTGGTAAAGATCTTCTGCTTTGTTTTCTAAGCATCCTCTCAAAAATCCCTGCCTGCTCAGTGCAATTCAGGATCTAACCAGAGAAGTAACATGACACAAAATCCTATTTCCTCCCTGACACGTATAAATTATCTCCTGGTTTTGGAAAAAAAACCCACAATGGTCTAAAACCAAAGCATAAATGAGCCAGCAGATGAATGTTTTACCATTAATGCAAGATGCCCAGCAGTGAGAATTAACCAGGAGGCTGTAGATGATGTCTTCTAAAACAATGGCAATCTTTTAAAAACCTGATAATGTTCTTTGAAAAGCAGACTCAGTAACCTGGGAGAAATCTTATCATTCACATCAGCAACTGGGAGCTGCAGCCTAATTTAAACATTCCTGGACAACAGCTTTTCTAGGTAGGAGGAGGGAAAAAAATCATTATGCTGCTGCCTTCTCAGTTCATCTGTCTCCAGCCTTGAAAGAAATGCCATTAATGTGCCACTATATTAATTGATTGGTGCTTTTTAACTTGCACCAAATCCTCTCTCCTGCTCACTATCTTCATTATTGTAGCTGCACAAGTAGAGACCAAACAGGTACAACAGACACAAGGTGAAAAAGAGGGGTTGGTGATGTGAATTTTCATTCTTAGAATAAGAAAAAATAAAAATAACTAAGAAAAAAAAGACCAGGACATAATTATATACAAAATAATAGAATCACAGAATGGGTTGGGTTGGAAGGGACCTTAAAGCTCATCCAGTTCCAACCCCCCTGCATGCCCAGGGACACCTCCCACCAGCCCCATCCAACCTTCAACATTCCCAGGGATGGGGCAGCCACAAATTCCTTGGGCAACCTGTGCCAGGATCTCACCACCCTCATGAGAAAGAATTTCTTCCTAATATTTAACCTAAATTTCTCCTCTTTAGGTTTTACCCCATTGCCCCTTGTCCTCTCCCCTCACCCCCATGTCCAAAGGCTTCTTACCTTGCACCAAATCCTCCCTCCTGCTCACCATCTTCATTATTGTAGCTGCACAAGTAGAGAGCAAACAGGTACAACAGATATCAGGTGAAAAAGAGGGGTTGGTGATGTCAATTTTCATTCTGAGAAAAGAAAAAATAAAAATAATAATTAAAAAAAAAACAGATCAAGACATAATTATATTCAAAATAATAGAATCATAGAATGGGTTTGGGTTGGAAGGGACCTTAAAGCTCATCCAGTTCCAACCTCCATGGGCAGGGACACCTCCCACAGCCCAGGTTGCTCAAAGGCCCATCCAACCTTCAACATTCCCAGGGATGGGGCAGCCACAGTTCCCTTGGAAAACCTGTTCCATTATCTAATCACCCTCCAATTAAAGAATTTATTCCTAATATCTAACCTAAATCTCTCCTCTGCAAGTTTTAACCCATTTCCCTTGTCCTCTCCCTACACCCCCATGTCCAAAGGCTTCCTAACTTGCACCAAATCCTCTCTCCTGCTCACCATCTTCATTATTGTAGCTGCACAAGTAGAGAGCAAACAGTTACAACAGATACAAGGTGAAAAAGAGGGGTTGGTGATGTGAATTTTCATTCTTAGAATAAGAAAAAATAAAAATAACTAAGAAAAAAAAGACCAGGACATAATTATATACAAAATAATAGAATCACAGAATGGGTTGGGTTGGAAGGGACCTTAAAGCTCATCCAGTTCCAACCCCCTGCATGGGCAGGGACACCTCCCACCAGCCCCATCCAACCTTCAACATTCCCAGGGATGGGGCAGCCACAAATTCCTTGGGCAACCTGTGCCAGGATCTCACCACCCTCATGAGAAAGACTTTCTTCCTAATATCTAACCTCAATTTCTCCTCTTTAGGTTTTACCCCATTGCCCCTTGTCCTCTCCCCTCACCCCCATGTCCAAAGGCTTCTTACCTTGCACCAAGTCCTCTCTCCTGCTCACCATCTTCATTATTGTAGCTGCACAAGTAGAGACCAAACAGGTACAACAGATATCAGGTGAAAAAGAGGGGTTGGTGATGTCAATTTTAATTATAAGAAAAAAAAAAAAAAAAAAAAAAAAAAAAAAAAAAAAAAAAAAAAAAAGGTTCAGGACATAATTATAAACAAAATAATAGAATCATAGAATGGGTTGGGTTGGAAGGGACCTTAAAGCTCATCCAGTTCCAACCCTCTGCAGGCCCAGGGACACCTCCCACAGCCCAGGTTGCTCAAAGGCCCATCCAACCTTCAACATTCCCAGGGATGGGGCAGCCACAGTTCCCTTGGAAAACCTGTTCCATTATCTAATCACCCTCCAATTAAAGAATTTCTTCCTAATATCTAACCTAAATCTCTCCTGTGCAAGTTTTAACCTATTTCCCTTGTCCTCTCCCTACACCCCCATGTCCAAAGGCTTCCTAACTTGCACCAAATCCTCTCTCCTGCTCACCATCTTCATTATTGTAGCTGCACAAGTAGAGAGCAAACAGTTACAACAGACACAAGGTGAAAAAGAGGGGTTGGTGATGTGAATTTTCATTCTTAGAATAAGAAAAAATAAAAATAACTAAGAAAAAAAAGACCAGGACATAATTATATACAAAATAATAGAATCACAGAATGGGTTGGGTTGGAAGGGACCTTAAAGCTCATCCAGTTCCAACCCCCCTGCATACCCAGGGACACCTCCCACCAGCCCCATCCAACCTTCAACATTCCCAGGGATGGGGCAGCCACAAATTCCTTGGGCAACCTGTGCCAGGATCTCACCACCCTCATGAGAAAGAATTTCTTCCTAATATCTAACCTCAATTTCTCCTCTTTAGGTTTTAACCCATTGCCCCTTGTCCTCTCCCCTCACCCCCATGTCCAAAGGCTTCTTACCTTGCACCAAGTCCTCTCTCCTGCTCACCATCTTCATTATTGTAGCTGCACAAGTAGAGACCAAATAGGTACAACAGATATCAGGTGAGAAAGAGGGGTTGGTGATGTGAATTTTCATTCTGAGAAAAGAAAAAATAAAAATAATAATTAAAAAAAAAACAGATCAAGACATAATTATATTCAAAATAATAGAATCATAGAATGGGTTTGGGTTGGAAGGGACCTTAAAGCTCATCCAGTTCCAACCTCCATGGGCAGGGACACCTCCCACAGCCCAGGTTGCTCAAAGGCCCATCCAACCTTCAACATTCCCAGGGATGGGGCAGCCACAGTTCCCTTGGAAAACCTGTTCCATTATCTAATCACCCTCCAATTAAAGAATTTCTTCCTAATATCTAACCTAAATCTCTCCTGTGCAAGTTTTAACCCATTTCCCTTGTCCTCTCCCTACACCCCCATGTCCAAAGGCTTCCTAACTTGCACCAAATCCTCTCTCCTGCTCACCATCTTCATTATGGTAGCTGCACAAGTAGAGAGCAAACAGTTACAACAGATACAAGGTGAAAAAGAGGGGTTGGTGATGTGAATTTTCATAATTAGAATAAGAAAAAATAAAAATAACTAAGAAAAAAAAGACCAGGACATAATTATATACAAAATAATAGAATCATAGAATGTTTTGGGTTGGAAGGGACCTTAAAGCTCATCCAGTTCCAACCCCCTGCATGCCCAGGGACACCTCCCACAGCCCCATCCAACCTTCAACACTGCCAGAGATGGAGCAGCCACAAATTCCTTGGGCAACCTGTGCCAGGGTCTCACCACCCTCATGAGAAAGACTTTCTTCCTAATATCTAACCTCAATTTCTCCTCTTTAGGTTTTACCCCATTGCCCCTTGTCCTCTCCCCTCACCCCCATGTCCAAAGGCTTCTTACCTTGCACCAAGTCCTCTCTCCTGCTCACCATCTTCATTATTGTAGCTGCACAAGTAGAGACCAAACAGGTACTACAGATACAAGGTGAAAAAGAGGGGTTGGTGATGTCAATTTTCATTCTGAGAAAAGAAAAAATAAAAATAATAATTAAAAAAAAAAACAGATCAAGACATAATTATATTCAAAATAATAGAATCATAGAATGGGTTTGGGTTGGAAGGGACCTTAAAGCTCATCCAGTTCCAACCTCCATGGGCAGGGACACCTCCCACAGCTCAGGTTGCTCAAGGGCCCATCCAACCTTCAACATTCCCAGGGATGGAGCAGCCACAGCTTCCTTGGGAAACCTGTTCCAGGGTCTAATCACCCTCCAATTAAAGAATTTCTTCCTAATATCTAACCTAAATCTCTCCTGTGCAAGTTTTAACCCATTTCCCTTGTCCTCTCCCTACACCCCCATGTCCAAAGGCTTCCTAACTTGCACCAAATCCTCTCTCCTGCTCACCATCTTCATTATGGTAGCTGCACAAGTAGAGACCAAACAGGTACAACAGACACAAGGTGAAAAAGAGGGGTTGGTGATGTGAATTTTCATTCTTAGAATAAGAAAAAATAAAAATAACTAAGAAAAAAAAGACCAGGACATAATTATATACAAAATAATAGAATCACAGAATGGGTTGGGTTGGAAGGGACCTTAAAGCTCATCCAGTTCCAACCCCCCTGCATGCCCAGGGACACCTCCCACCAGCCCCATCCAACCTTCAACATTCCCAGGGATGGGGCAGCCACAAATTCCTTGGGCAACCTGTGCCAGGATCTCACCACCCTCATGAGAAAGAATTTCTTCCTAATATCTAACCTCAATTTCTCCTCTTTAGGTTTTACCCCATTGCCCCTTGTCCTCTCCCCTCACCCCCATGTCCAAAGGCTTCTTACCTTGCACCAAGTCCTCTCTCCTGCTCACCATCTTCATTATTGTAGCTGCACAAGTAGAGACCAAATAGGTACAACAGATATCAGGTGAGAAAGAGGGGTTGGTGATGTGAATTTTCATTCTGAGAAAAGAAAAAATAAAAATAATAATTAAAAAAAAAACAGATCAAGACATAATTATATTCAAAATAATAGAATCATAGAATGGGTTTGGGTTGGAAGGGACCTTAAAGCTCATCCAGTTCCAACCTCCATGGGCAGGGACACCTCCCACAGCTCAGGTTGCTCAAGGGCCCATCCAGCCTTCAGCATTCCCAGGGATGGAGCAGCCACAGCTTCCTTGGGAAACCTGTTCCAGGGTCTAATCACCCTCCAATTAAAGAATTTCTTCCTAATATCTAACCTAAATCTCTCCTGTGCAAGTTTTAACCCATTTCCCTTGTCCTCTCCCTACACCCCCATGTCCAAAGGCTTCCTAACTTGCACCAAATCCTCTCTCCTGCTCACCATCTTCATTATGGTAGCTGCACAAGTAGAGAGCAAACAGTTACAACAGATATCAGGTGAAAAAGAGGGGTTGGTGATGTCAATTTTCATTCTGAGAATAGAAAAAATAATAAAAATAATGATTTTAAAAAAAGGATCAGGACCATCTGCTGATCACCCATACAACACAACAAATGCCTGGTTTCTAACTCTGAAGTCAGTGCCTCCTTTCACACAAAGGTTGATGGATATCCATGGATATTTATTAGGAATATTACAGTAATAGCATGGAGTTTAAAAAAATTAATTACTTATAGTGGAGAGGATACAGCTGCTTAGAAGAAGAAAAGAAAAATAAAGAAAAACTGCTGAGCTGGGGTTTTTGTTTGTGGGTTTGTGGGTTTTTTTGTGTTTGGGCATTTTTGTTGGGTTTTGGTGTTTTTTGGGTTTTTTTTTGCTTAGGCAAATGCTTTTTACAAGAAGATAAAAGTTCCTTGGGGTCATTTCACTACAGCTGCTATTTCATATTGCAAAACCTCTCCATCCCTAGAGCCTGTTGTCTAAAAATGACTTGGGACATGGAGCCTGAGAAAAGGTTTTGTTTCATCTTTTTTTTTTTTTTTTAATGAATTAAATGCATCTCCCAGTGATATTTCTAAGTTAAAAATAGCTCCAAGAGATGGCTAAAAGCTCTGTGCAGTCACTTCTGTACCAACCACCCTGGGCTGCCCTCTCCTTTCTCCAAACTTGCTTTTCCATCACCATTGCTTTTCCATCAGAGAGGAGGAAGAGGAGGAGAGCAGCAAGCAAATGCCATGTCAGAACCTTGCCCCACCAGCTTCTTCCTTTTAGCTAAAGGAAAAGGACTGAAAACAGATTAAAGAATATCTACTTCTAATAAAATTATAAAGTTTCTCCAGTACCCAGTCACATTGCCTGAGAAATAATTCATTTTCTTCTCTTCTCTGCAGTAAATCCACATGTAACACGGGGTAAAAGAAGAGTTTTGCAGCTGATAACATTTTATGTTCCCTATTTCAGTGCTTTTGAGTTGCATTTTCTTGGAGTTCTGGGGTTTTCCCACTCTTTGGAAACCTGTCAAGGAGACAGCTCAAGGATTTTTGATTCCTACTTGAATCGGTCAGCTGGGTCACTGAAAACTCTTGAAGGTGTTTGGTGTAAAACGACTGCTCCATCCCACCTGAATAATTCAAATTGTACCTGAAAGAGCAGCTAAGAAAGTTGTCTTGTGAAATTAAATGGGATTTACCTCTCCAGCAAGAAACCTGCTTTTCCAGCTATACAAATGGAGCAGAAAACACCAAGTTCATTTGGCTAAAACGACTGCGAGAGAAAATGCTGTCAGAAAGAGACATTGCTCCTTTTTGACTGAATTTTCACTGCCTGTGAGGCTGAAATATTAAAGTCATCCTAAAACCAGGCAGCAGCTCTCTGTAACACAATCCTCAATAAAACAATAGGAAACATCTGTGAGGAGTTGCTGATACACCAAAATAAATTAAAATTCTCTTTTTATCTGTTGTTGTTTTGCTCTTAACTTGCCTTAGCTCTCTTCCATGACATTAAATAAAAATAAAAATACAAATATTATATCAAGCAGAGGCATGATAAAACAATGTACAGTTGAGGAGGCACAGGGACATATTTGTAAATTTACTGGAACTCGAATGAACAAGGTCTAAACTGAATAACCAATAAAATGTTCTTGGTTTATTTAACTCCCAAGATGGGGCTGTTAATGCCAGACCACTGCACAATTTATTTTGTGCTCATGACATCAGCTTTGGAAATATGAGCTGAGGTCAAAAAACCAAGATGCACTCTGGATGATATTCAAAACATCATTTGGTATTGACTGAAGTACATTATAGGTTAAAAAAAAAAAAAAGTAATTTAATATATCTCCTCTCTGGTATTTCCACATGTTCAAAATATACAGCCCCATGGTTTTGTTTGAAACACAAAGCAAAGGGTATAAAAACCTGGGTTATATTTCAGATTGAATAATCTAGTCATCCACTCTGTTCTTGAAGTATTTTTTCCAGGACAGAAGATTTCCCCCCCATTCTGTTATAATAATCCTGGTACTTAGATCTCTTTAATCCAGTGCTTGAGTAAACATTTTAAAATGGAATAATTTGGGTTGGAAGGGACCTTAAAGACCATCAAGATCCAAACATCCCCCACAGCCCAGGATGCCCAAGGCTCCATCCAACCTGACCTCCAACATTCCAGGGATGGGGCATCACCAACCTCCCTAGGAAACCTAGTCCAGCACCTCCCTATTTTCATAGTGAAGATTTTTTTCCTAATATCTAACCCAAATCTTTCAGTTTCAAACCCTCAGCTACAGGTTTTGCCACCCAACTTTGATCCACAGCCAAACTCGTGTCCCAACAAGAGATATCCCTAGTGTGAATCTATCCTACACGATGCCCTCACTTGGTCTTCTTTATTCTTTATATTTTTATTTTGGTTTTAAATCAGGTCAAAGAGAAACTCTCCAAGCTTTTCAGGAGTAGGGCACTAAGGGAAGTTTTACAAATAGCCAGTTGTCCCCATGACATTGCCTTTTTAAGTGACCTTAAAGACCATCAAGATCCAAACCCCTGCATGGGCAGGGACCCCTCCCACAGCCCAGGATGCCCAAGGCTTCATCCAACCTGACCTCCAACATTCCAGGGATGGGGCATCACCAACCTCCCTAGGAAACCTAGTCCAGCATCTCACTATATCCATGGTGAAGATTTTTTTCCTAATATCTAACCCAAATCTTTCAGCTACACGTTTTGCCACCCAGCTTTGATCCACAGCCAAACTCGTGTCCCAACAAGAAATAGCATCCCTAGTGTGAATGTGTCCTACATGATGCCCTCACTTGGTCTTCTTTATTCATTTTTTTTTTAATCAGGTCAAAGGGAAACTCTCCAAGCTTTTCAGGAGTAGGGCACCAAGGGAAGTTTTACAAATAGCCAGTTGTCACCATGACATTGGCTTTTTAAGTGACCTTAAAGACCACCAAGATCCAAACCCCTGCATGGGCAGGGACCCCTCCCACAGCCCAGGATGCCCAAGGCTTCATCCAACCTCACCTCCAACATTCCAGGGATGGGGCATCACCAACCTCCCTAGGAAACCTAGTCCAGTATCTCACTGTATTCATGGTGAAGATTTTTTTCCTAATATCTAACCCAAATCTTTCAGCTACAGGTTTTGCCACCCAGCTTTTATCCACAGCCAAACTCGTGTCCCAACAAGAAATAGCATCCCTAGTGTGAATGTGTCCTACATGATGCCCTCACTTGGTCTTCTTTATTCATTTTTTTTTAATCAGGTCAAAGGGAAACTCTCCAAGCTTTTCAGGAGTAGGGCACTAAGGGAAGTTTTATAAATAGCCAGTTGTCACCATGACATTGGCTTTTTAAGTGACCTTAAAGACCACCAAGATCCAAACCCCTGCATGGGCAGGGACCCCTCTCACAGCCCAGGATGCCCAAGGCTCCATCCAACCTCACCTCCAACATTCCAGGGATGAGGCATCACCAACCTCCCTAGGAAACCTAGTCCAGCATCTCACTATATCCATGGTGAAGATTTTTTTCCTAATATCTAACCCAAATCTTTCAGCTACAGGTTTTGCCACCCAGCTTTTATCCACAGCCAAACTCGTGTCCCAACAAGAAATAGCATCCCTAGTGTGAATGTGTCCTACATGATGCCCTCACTTGGTCTTCTTTATTCATTTTTTTTTTAATCAGGTCAAAGGGAAACTCTCCAAGCTTTTCAGGAGTAGGGCACTAAGGGAAGTTTTACAATTAGCCAGTTGTCACCATGACATTGCCTTTTTAAGTGACCTTAAAGACCACCAAGATCCAAACCCCTGCATGGGCAGGGACCCCTCCCACAGCCCAGGATGCCCAAGGCTCCATCCAACCTCACCTCCAACATTCCAGGGATGAGGCATCACCAACCTCCCTAGGAAACCTAGTCCAGCATCTCACTATAATCATGGTGAAGATTATTTTCCTAACATCTAACCCAAATCTTTCCATTTCAAACCCTCAGCTACAGGTTTTGCCACCCAGCTTTGATCCACAGCCAAACTCGTGTCCCAACAAGAGATATCATCCCTAGTTTGAATCTGTCCTACATGATGCCCTCACTTGGTCTTCTTTATTCTTTATTTTTATTTTGTTTTTAAATCAGGTCAAAGAGAAACTCTCCAAGCTTTTCAGGAGTAGGGCACTAAGGGAAGTTTTACAAATAGCCAGTTGTCACCATGACATTGCCTTTTTAAGTGACCTTAAAGACCATCAAGATCCAATCCCCCTGCATGGGCAGGGACCCCTCTCACAGCCCAGGATGCCCAAGGCTCCATCCAACCTCACCTCCAACATTCCAGGGATGAGGCATCACCAACCTCCCTAGGAAACCTAGTCCAGCATCTCACTATATCCATGGTGAAGATTTTTTTCCTAATATCTAACCCAAATCTTTCAGCTACAGGTTTTGCCACCCAGCTTTGATCCACAGCCAAACTCGTGTCCCAACAAGAAATAGCATCCCTAGTGTGAATGTGTCCTACATGATGCCCTCACTTGGTCTTCTTTATTCATTTTTTTTTAATCAGGTCAAAGGGAAACTCTCCAAGCTTTTCAGGAGTAGGGCACTAAGGGAAGTTTTACAAATAGCCAGTTGTCACCATGACATTGCCTTTTTAAGTGACCTTAAAGACCACCAAGATCCAAACCCCTGCATGGGCAGGGACCCCTCCCACAGCCCAGGATGCCCAAGGCTCCATCCAACCTGACCTCCAACATTCCAGGGATGAGGCATACCAACCTCCCTAGGAAACCTAGTCCAGCATCTCACTATATTCATGATGAAGATTTTTTTCCTAATATCTAACCAAAACTTTCAGTTTCAAACCCTCAGTTACAGGTTTTGCCACCCAACTTTGATCCACAGCCAAACTCGTGTCCCAACAAGAGTGAATGTGTGAATGTGTCCTACATGATGCCCTCACTTGGTCTTCTTTATTCTTTATTTTTATTTTGTTTTTAAATCAGGTCAAAGGGAAACTCTCCAAGCTTTTCAGGAGTAGGGCACTAAGGGGAGTTTTACAAATAGCCAGTTGTCACCATGACATTGGCTTTTCTATCCATCACTCCATCCAAATAATCAACTGCCTCAGAACTGAATAAAAGTGTAAATGGAAAAGGAATGATCCCCAGTTTGGTTGTTATTTTCTATAAACATACAAAGAGCCAGGCAGTCTAACAAAGTCAGTGAGTTCCACATCAAAGGAGTAAATCCCCATACACAAAGATTACAGCAGCTTTCATGTTCCCCCAAATAATCTCCCTTTTTCCTAGAAGTTGAAAAGAGTTTGGGTTTAGAGAACAGGCATCCTTTGACAAACAGCAATCTGGGAAAAATTTTGATTGTATGTACGTTATGTAAATGATATGTTAATAATTTAATAGCTCCAACATCATTATTATTGTTGTTGTCAGTGCCAGAGAAGTGAAAACAGTATTTATAATAAAACCCCACAGAAACTGAACTTACACATTTCCCAGTTAATTGACACAAACCATCTTTTGTGACCATTAACCTTTGATTTTCAAATTAGTTCCAGATGGGCACAGCCTGACAATTATGTGAAGAACTTGTTAATAAAAATGTCCAAACAGAAAGCAGAGCTTTCCAAACCTGCTCATGGAGGGCCTTCCATCATTTACTGCTGTTTTCCTCTCCCCTGTCATTTCCTATGTTTCACTTCTAAGGGAAAAAAACTCTGTAAAAATAAAATCAAGCCATCTACCTGCCTCTTTTCATGGCTTCTTTTCAGTCAGCATGTCAGGAAATGCTGTGAACTTTCAGAACCACAATTAAGGAGACCAAGGCAGTACCAGACACCATGTATTTAGCCACAGGTGAGTTTGCACTCAAATATTGCCTTTCCCCCCTCTTTTTTAGGTCAGTGAGGATGGAAATATGATTTTCAGCAGACAGGAGTTACCTCCCAACCTGTTACAAGAAGCACAGATTCTACAGTGACCATTAAGGCTGTTAAATTGGAGAGAGAGAGGAAAATGAGGAAGATACCTGAGAAATTAAAATGGTGTTTGAAAAGCTTTCAGAACCACAGTTAAGGAGAACAAGGCAGTACCAGACACCATGTATTTAATCACAGGTGAGTTTGCACTCAAATATTGCCTTTCCCCCCTCTTTCTCAGGTCAAGGCTCCACTGTTTTATGGTGAGGATGGAAATATGATTTTCAGCAGACAGGAGATACCTCCCAACCTGTTACAAGAAGCACAGATTTTACACTGACCATTAAGGCTGTTGAATTGGAGAGAGAGAGGAAAATGAGGAACACACCTGAGAAATTAAAATGGTGTTTGAAAAGCTTTCAGAACCACAGTTAAGGAGAACAAGGCAGTACCAGACACCATGTATTTAACCACAGGTGAGTTTGCACTCAAATATTGCCTTTCCCCCCTGTTTTTCAGGTCAAGGCTCCACTGTTTTATGGTGAGGATGGAAATATGATTTTCAGCAGACAGGAGTTACCTCCCAACCTGTTACAAGAAGCACAGATTCTACACTGACCATTAAGGCTGTTAAATTGGAGAGAGGGGAAAATGAGGAATATACCTGAGAAATTAAAATGGTGTTTGAAAAGCTTTCAGAACTTTCAGAACCACAGTTAAGGAGACCAAGGCAGTACCAGACACCATGTATTTAACCACAGGTGAGTTTGCACTCAAATATTGCCTTTCCCTCCTCTTTCTCAGGTCAGTGAGGATGGAAATATGTTTTTCCCCAGACAGGAGTTACCTCCCAACCTGTTACAAGAAGCACAGATTTTACAGTGACCATTAAGGCTGTTAAATTGGAGAGAGGGGAAAATGAGGAATATACCTGAGAAACTAAAATGGTGTTTGAAAAACCAGACAGAGTGGAAGCTGACTGCTACAGCATATCAAATTATTTGAAGTTAATATTATGAAAATATGCAGAGCAGCCACATTACAACATTGCAACTCAAGGGGGAGGAGGAAGTGACAAGATTAATACAGTTTTTTTCCAAGCTGCTTTAAGGCAGAGCTATTAATCTATTTTTTATGGAATAGAAGCAAACTTAATGACTGTATTTTAAACAAATGAAATTCTTATAACATCTCACTAATCAACCATTTATCTAACAAAACATGATCCCACTTGGCCACTTATTTTTCGTTGCTTTTTTTTGGTTGGTTTTGAGTCTATCACACAACCCAAATAACTCCTGAATATCCACTCCCAGTAATCAAATTCCGTGGATTTCTTTAAAATGTTATTTTTTTTCTTGGGCTGAGCTATCCAGAAACCAAGCAAAGCCCCACAAGTCCTGGAAGAGCCAGGCAGGGCCACCTCACCCCCCAGAAGTGCAGCAACTCAGCACAAATCCAGCCAGGCACTCACTCCACTTACCCCTCAAAATCACTTAAAACTTTTTTTCTACAGAAGAGGTATTTTCTGCTGCTCACCTGACAGTTAAAACACTCTCTCTGGAATACCTGGGCTCATTTCCTTCCCTGAAGGGTCTTGTATCTACATCAGTTTTGTTGTTTTTTCTTTTTTTTTAATTGAGAGAACTGTCCTGATTTTCCAGTACAGGGATGCTCCAGTCCCCTCCCCTCTGCTTCAGGGGCAGAAAGGAACTCAAACTGCAGCAAATCTCAGAAAAAAAGACCACCCCAGAAAAAATCCACACCTTTTAAGTCATTATGCTAAATCACCCCAATTGGTCCATCCTGAGCAAAAAACTCAGGATGAAGTTATTATCTAATGACATCACTCCTACTCCCAAGATGCTGGAAACTTGCCCCAAAGTCCCCAGGGAACCACTAACCCAAGCCACAAGCAGCTATAACCTTTGGACATCAAACTTTGATGCCCAGCCTTGTCTTTCAGCTGATCAAAACTCATTTCCAAACCAAAACAATGTTCAAGTCAACACAGTTCAACTTATAGCCCACACACACACACATATATATATATGCACACATATGTGAAACATAACCCATGTAATAAACCAATCTTCTGGGATGGCTCCAACTCCTCATTTCTCTTACAGCCCTACCAGTTTCATACCCAAAAGCTCAAGATCTGGGGGAGTTTCTGGCCAAACCAACCCATGGCAGCACTACTGGCTAAACCACCATCAACCCCAAGAGACTTATTGCTAGCCCAACCTGGGTGCTATGAACAGAGCATCCCAATGCTCCAGGTCCTTTTGGGGACTAGATTAAATTTATTGGGATGTGTTCATAGTCTTAAGCTCTTCACCTAAAGAAAGGGGTGTCAGGAGGGTGACCCAAGTGGTGCCAGAGAGGTGACTACGTTGTGTTCTGGAGCTGCCAGCAAGCACAAGCCTTTGCTGCAGATTAAATCACTCTTTCCAGTTCCATCTATGGTTATATTTTCTTACCTGGATGCCTGAAGAAGATTTAATTCTCACTCTTTTATTTTTATTATTTTTTTTTTAATGTAAAAATGCAAATATAGAGACACCTGCCTCAACTCACAGAGCTAAGAAAGACTCTCTGCCAATTTACCCCAAAGCTGAACCTGGTTATTTGCTGTGAGCACTGCAGGGACAACCACAGCTCCTTTCATTGATTTGCCCTGAGATGCTTTGCAGAAGTTCTTCCTTTCTCCCACTAAAGCAAGCACAGGCCATTAATTCTCTTTTCAAAACAAATCCCAGAGAAACATTGGATTTTCCTCACGCTGCTCGGCGTCCTTTGAATAAAGTTGCAATATCAATTTTCCAATTTTATGGTCTGCTGCCTTCCCAAAATTATAATTTGTGGGACTTCAGAAAGCCAATTCATGGACACGTGCAACTTTCCTCATACCACTAAAACACTGACAAACTCTCAACTAATTCCTTGGACAGTTTAGGAGTGCAGAACCTCAGAACAGATGGCATTTCCCTCCTAGGGTAAAATCACTTCTTAAGCCCCCTCAGAGTTTAACCCCCTGGCTTCAGATTGCTCCCAAAGACATTTAATTTTATGTTTCCAGATTACCTAATCCTTCAATCATTTTTAAATCCTGCTTCCATCTCAGATATTTGCAATATTAAAACATCCACGGTCTTCAGGCTCTGTTATTATTAACCCCCCACATTTGCAAGATTAAAACATGAACATTTTTCAGGCTCTTTTATTTTTGACCCCCCCATTTTACAACCAGGAATTACATCAGATAAACAGGGTTAGGTTCAAGGTTTTGTAGGAAGTAGGGATTTTGCCTTGAATAAGCAGCAATCTTGTTATCACTCCATTTTAATGTCAGATCACAACTTGGATGACTAAATCAAAGTTGGGGGGTTTAGTGCTTTACCTACAAAATGGTTTAAATTCTGAATTTAATGCTCAATCTAACCTTTAATGTCAGCATCCCTTTGACTCAGAAACAGCCCCAGTTCAGCCTACCCCTGACACATTTCTTTGTAATTTTTCAGATACCAATTTTAATGCTTTATTAGGCTTTATTTTTTGATATCAGCAGCTCAAATTGCTTTTCTTTTGACCCTCTTAATGACTGAGCCATCATATTCCACCTGGCTGCAAAAACTGAAGAACAAATTCCACCTCCTGCCTCGGTTTTGTTTCCAAAGAGCATCATTTTCCTTTGTTCTCTGGCTCATCCTTGGGTTCAGGTTTCCTTGCTTTTCCTCTCATGACAAATTCCCATGTCTCAAGAAATCCCTGGGCTTTCAGTGGTGAGATTACACCAGGGTTTTATCCCTCCTGTATTTTCCTGATGGAACATCTCTCATGTCACTCAGCACAGACACTTGCATTACCAGAACACAACCCCAGGGAACTCTTTCTGTATCCTCCTCCTCCTTTTACTCTTGTCCTCCAAAGAATACATGAGAAAAGTCAGGAGCAAGAAAAAGAGCAGGGTCACCTGCTGCCTTGATTTGTCTTAATGAAATCAAAACCTGCTCTCTTGCTGAGCCTTTCTCAGCTTTCTCCAACTCGTCCTCTTCAGTCAATAAAAAAAAAAAACAGGCAATCCCAAGGCCAGTTTCTATCTCACCTTCCTAGAAGGTGTGTTTCCTTTGTTTGATCTAAGGAGGGGCTTGAAATGCACATTCAGAAAGCCAATTCCCCCACAAGAAAAGTTTTGCTCTTCAGAAGTCAACTCCAGAGTGTAAATTTCCCTCTAGTGATTTAGGGATGACAGTGATTGCCCTCCAATGGCCTTTGCCCTCCAGGTCTCCAAGTCACTTTGCTGCAACAAAGTGAGATAAACTGAACACTGTGCATACCCAACCCAACACATTTTGGCACTGTTTTAAAAAAAAACCCACAGCCCATAAGTAAGAGAATGCATTTTGGTTTTTCCCCCTCTCACCCTGCTCCCCAGTTCAACTTCATCCCAAGGATCTTATTTTTATCCAGTCCCCAGAGCCACAGATGTCTCCCTTGAACATTTCAAACATTTCATAGCACGTAAGCAGTGAAATTATTGCTCATTTCCTTCCTTTCTTTCCACCTCAGGGCTCCCTGACATTTGCAATTCAGTCTCCTGTCCACTTTCCTTCTCCTTTTTGATATCTCAGGAGCAATAAAATCCCTTCCCAAACATGAGCCACTCTCAAGGCAGCTACTTCTGGAGCTGCACTTGGATCCCACTTTATTTTCTTCCCTCCTTTCATTTGAAAATCTGTATCTTTCATCCCAAAACTAATTATTTATCCAATCAAGAAGTTCAACTTCTTCCCACCACTATTAGCCTAAATAATAATAGAATCCTGGGATAGTTTTCCACCATGTTGGTAAATATAGAAAGGGCTCATCATCTGGCACGTTTCTGGTGCTCATTTTAAAAAGGTTTGGCTGCAGTAGGAATGACCAGTTCTGAGAACATCCCTGGATCTTTAGGTAATTTTAGTTTTGAAGATAATCCTGAGCATCTTAGTCCTGGAGCCTTCAAACCCCAGGTGTCAAGAAAGTTTAGTGCTCCTAGAAACGCCCTTAACAGCCTCTTCTCATCTCAACACAGATCCCACCCCACTGCTTCCTCAAAAACACTGTAATATTTGGCCAGATGCAGAGATTTCA
Organism: Calypte anna; assembly: GCF_003957555.1. NCBI lineage: Eukaryota > Metazoa > Chordata > Aves > Apodiformes > Trochilidae > Calypte > Calypte anna. The sequence continues at coordinate 22,792,630 of NC_044255.1, forward strand.
ATAGTTTTGAGGGTTTTTTATTTCCTATCATAACCTCATTTCTGTTTTGAGTGTTGTTATTCACCCTTGGACATCCTGATTTAGTGATGCCTTTGATGCTGCAGAGAGACAGACAAACTGGGGGGGTTTAAGCAATATCTACCTTTTCTGAAGAAATGTTGCTTTGCTTTTAAAGGTCTGACTGGTTTCTTTGCCAATTTATTCACAGACTTAAAAACCAATCTCTTTTCAACTCTCTTTTTGCTTGTATACTGCAGCTTTATGTATCCTACCATCTGGCTTCCCAGCTCTTCTCCACCCATGCCAGATTTCTGCTTCTGTACCTGGCTGATGGGGTTGGATTAAAACTGCCCTAAAATCTGGCACTTGCATAAGAACAAACAGGAGCAAGCAGGAGGGGAAAGCCCCAGGAAGCTTTTTTGAGTGGGATTTTGGTTTGATTCCTTCTTTTAACAGAAATGGCCATGTATGCTTTCTTAGGAACCAGCCTTGATCCTGCTCTTGAAAAGAAAGCAAGAATTAGAGCCTCACACACCCCTGAACAAAACCCTCTGTGTCTTGGGGGGTTTGCTTTTTTGTTGGGTTGTGTTCAAGTTTATACCAGCACCACTATCTCATCCTTTTGGACAAAGCCAGAAAAAAAAAAATCCAGCCACCTTCCAGCCCTGTTCTGAAAGTTAATTCAGTCTCCAAGCCACCAAGTGAGAGGTTTAGGATGACAATAAAGAGTTTCTGACTCAGTCACCCATCCGTGAGACTTTCCAGGGATAATTTTAGGGTGTTGCTTTCTGGAGACTGACTTGAGCCAAGGTTCCTGAGTTTTCCTCCTCCAAAGGGTTACAAGCTGGTTGAAATTTGCTGGCTAAACCCCCAGGTTTCAGTTTCTTGGTTATTTGAGCGTGTGACACTCCTGAAAGTTCATTTATCCAACGTGTGACTGACAGTAGCAGGGAAATACTGACAAATCCTTACCTCCAGCTCCTGCTGGAAACCCACTACAAAACTGCAATTTAAACAGAGTGGGAGGATCTGCAGTTTCCCACGACTTCACTTTTCAAACAAGAAATTGCTTTTCCCCTTCAGTCTTTGCTTACTCATATCCCCAAATAAACAACCAGGGAAAGGGAAAATAGAGCAACCAGATTCCATCTCCTTAATAACACTGACCTATTTCATCAGCTCTATTATAAATCTATTACATTGCTTTTATGCTTCTCTTTTTAATTTTTTTTTTCCCATCTCTCATCTCCCTCTCTTTCTCTTGCAGGGTTCTGGCTGACCTGCAGGAAGAAGACCCACTGGACAGGAACATCTTCACCCACAGCCATGCTGAAGCTAAATTCCCCATGCAGGAGTTAAACCCCTCATTTTGGACTGCAAAATAATGAAGTTCTCTCCTCACAAGACTGCAGCTCCTTCCCTGCCAGGCAGCATCAGAAGCTGGGGTGTATGATTTTATCTACAAGCTTTGGCTGGAAAAATCAAAACCCCCTCACGAGTCCCAGGTATCTGTTCCTACAGCAATTCCTTCAGAATAAAACACACTTTTCCCAAGTTTTCCACTACATCATTCAGTCCAAATCCTTCATAATACTTTCCACAGAAAATGCACCCATTATTTTAACAGAATTGCTGCATTAATCTGCTCAATAATTAATATTTTCTTGCTGTGTTCCTTCTACAAACATGATTTGAAAAATACACGGTGCAATTTCCTGGCCTGTATCTGGAACAGTATTGCCAGCAGGTCCAAGGAAGTGATTCTGCCCCTGTACTCAGCCCTCGTGAGGCCACACCTGGAGTACTGTGTCCAGTTCTGGGCCCCCCAGTTCAGGAAGGATATCGAGGTCCTGGAGCAGGTCCAAAGGAGGGCAACCAGGCTGGTGAAGGGACTCGAGCATAGACCCTACAAGGAGAGGCTGAGAGAACTGGGGTTGTTCAGCCTAAAGAAGAGGCGGCTCAGGGGAGACCTCATCGCTCTCTACAACTCCCTGAAAGGAGGGTGTAGCCAGGTGGGGGTTGGGCTCTTTTACCAAACGACTTTCAACAAGACAAGAGGGCATGGACTTAAGTTGTGCCAGGGGAAGTTTAGGTTAGATATTAGAAAGAATTTCTTCACGGAGAGGGTGATCAGGCTATGGAATGGACTGCCCGGTGAGGTGGTAGATTCTCCGTCCCTGGAGATATTTAAAAAAAAGCCTGGATGTGGCACTCAGTGCCATGGTCTAGCAACTGCTCCGGTGGGTCAAGGGTTGGACTCGATGATCTCTGAGGTCCCTTCCAACCCAGCCAATTCTATGATTCTATGAATTACACAAATCAGAATTAAGCTGACTGAATGAAATTCATGGGGTTTGGGTGTCCTTTTATAATATAAGTGCTTTTTTTGGGTTCAGGTTGTCAGCTTTCTCAATACTTGAAGCTATCAGTAGGAGTCAAGACCTGTAAAATTTTTTTTCTGCAGATTTTGGGAAGGAAAGAAAACTGTGCCCTGCTCTGGTCAGTTGGCAGGTACCTTGTGGTTGCTAGTGGCTAAAACTGCTTTGGGGATTTCTTTTAACTTCACAGCTCCCTCATAAAACATTAAAAGAACTGACTTGGTCCCTTGCCACTGTGGCTATTGAAAGAGAAAATAATTAAAGTCAGAGCAAACTAAATCTGCCATGGTGAAACCCTGAAAAGATGCAAAGCTGATGAACCACAGGCTACAACTTCTGCACATGACTTGGATGAGACTGAAGAATTCAGCAATTTGACCTCTAACATGAGCACTGCTGGAAAGGGTATTAAAAAGTATTAAGGCTAATTAAACAAAAGACTTTGTGGCAGCCTGGAAGTGACATCTCTGCATCAATTACACTTTTTAAAATGTAAATAATTTGTAGCATACGTTTTCTAAAGAGTTCATTTGCTGGAATGATGCTAGAGGAAGTTTAGGAAGTCTTTTGATTGCATAAAATCTTCAGTTCTCTAACATGAATCTCCAGATACTTCTGCTCTGATCTCCTCTGCTGCTCCACACCTCTTAATACTTTTTAATTGTTACCTTTCCCTTCCCAGGGTCAGGTCCTTTCTGCTCTTCTTCTTGAAGATATACTTGTCCTTTTGAAAAAGGTGGAGAAATCTTAAAGCTCTGAAAGACAGTTTGGCAACTGAATCACTCCCCCACCTGCACAGCCTTCACTCTGCCTCTCCTACTCACTCATCCACATTGTGCTCAGCTGGAAACTTATTCCCCAGCAAAATCTTAAGCAAGAACAGAAGAATCAGCACTGAAAATAGGCAGTTTTTGAAGTATCCAGATTGAAGGAGCAGATTTTCCCCAGTATGAACAATAAAATCTACAGACCAAGCCACAACTGAGTGATTTTCATCTTGCAGAGATCTCAAACAAGTCTCAGACCCTTATCCATAAAGTTTCTTCAGACCTTTTAATAAATGGCCACTTGTTCTGCTTCAGTAGAAACAAGCTCAAATCTTTCAAGGTGAGATTCTATCATCAATCAGGCCATAAGCAGGACCTCATCCTGGCTGCTTTTTTAATTTTATTTTATTTAAATCCCTTCATGATGCCAGCGAGTGGGGAAAAAACAAACAACAAAATCTTTGTTGCATGTTAACTGCATCTCCTAAATCTGATGCTTTTTACTCATGGATATGATAAACACAGTCCCACCACTGATGTATTCTCTTGTAAAGGAAAAAAACAATTGCTCTGCAAGGAGCTGTTAAACCCTGCAGCTTGCACATCTCCCATCCTCTCCTGAGAGTTGATGTCTTTGCAGATTGAAAAAGTCCCTGCAAAGCCCTGAATTCCGCCTGTTGCTGAGGAAAGGATGAACCCAGCAACACAGAACAAGGAACCCTGGATCCAGGAGTCCCTAAGGCTAAGGACACCCTTAGGAAGTATCTCTGAGAGGTGTCTCAGGACCACATTTTAGGAGGGCTGCCCTAGGCTGGGGATCCTCAGCCTGGCTGGAGAGAAGAGATGGGGACAGAATTGTAGGGCCAAGGTGTCTCTGGGCCCAGAGAGTGGTGCTGAACGGGGCTGCATCAAAATGGCGGCCGGTCACTAGTGGTGTCCCCCAGGGATCAGTGTTGGGCCCAGTGCTGTTCAATATCTTCATTGGTGATTTAGATGAGGGGATTGAGTCCATCATCAGCAAATTCGCAGATGACACCAAGCTGGGGGGGAGTGTGGATCAGCTGGAAGGCAGGAGGGCTCTGCAGAGGGACCTGGACAGACTGGAGAGTTGGGATGATCCCAAGGGGATGAGGTTCAACACAACAAGCCCATGGGGAGCTCCAGGCTGGGCACAGAGTGGCAGAAAGGGAGCTGGGAGTCTGGATTGCCAGGAAGCTGAAGAGGAGGCAGCAGTGTGCCCAGGTGGCCAAGAAGGCCAATGGCATCCTGGGCTGGCTCAGGAAGAGCGTGGCCAGCAGGTCCAGGGAAGGGATTCTGCCCCTGTGCTCAGCCCTGGGGAGGCCACAGCTTGAGTCCTGTGTCCAGTTCTGGGCCCCTCAGGAAGTTCAGGAAGGAGCTTGAGGTGCTGGAGCAGGTGCAGAGAAGAGCAAGGAGGCTGTGAAGGGATCCAGCAGAATTGCTGTGAGGAAGGGCTGAGGGAGCTGGGGGTGTTGAGGCTGGAGAAGAGGAGGCTCAGGGGAGACCTCATCACTCTCTCCAACTCCCTGAAAGGAAGTTGGAGCCAGGGGGGGGTTGGGCTCTTTTCCCAGGCAACTCTCAGCAAGACAAGAGGGCACAAAGGGTCTCAAGTTGTGCCAGGGGAGGTTTAGGTTGGAGATGAGAAAGAATTTCTTTCTGGAGAGGGTGATCAGGCATTGGAATGGGCTGCCCAGGGAAGTAGTGGATTCTCCGTGTCTGGAGATCTTTCCAAAGAGCCTGGATGTGGCACTGAGTGCCATGGGCTGGGAACCACGGGGGGAGTGGATCAAGGGTTGGACTTGATGATCTCTGAGGTCTCTTCCAACCCAGCCAATTCTATGATTCTATGATTCTATGATTCCACCTCACAGAAAAAGCAACTGAAAATTGCAAATGGAGGAAAAGCCTTCCCAAGATCCCTTAACCAGCACAGATTTGTGCCCTTATAAAGACTGAAGAATTTTTGGGCACAGCATTTTAAAATCCATATTCCACAAGAGCAGCAAATAGGGGAAAAAAATGTTTTGACATATACCACTCAAGTGTAAAAGTAACCTTTAGCTTTAATGGTTTATTCAGGAACTACCCTGGTGTTTTTAATTAGCTAATGCTTCACTAAGATCTGCAGCTCCCAAAAGAACATCATAGTTCTGTAAAATGGCTTTGTTTTAATTTCTCTAGTTTTAATGTAGCACACCATTTCCCAGCTTATATCCCTACTGTAATTAGCATGGCTAATTACTGAAACTATATGAATCCAAGTTGCAGTTGCTCTCCTCAGTACATTTAGTGTATTCCTAAGTACGTTGCTGGTAGGACAGAATTTATTCAGAAGACACAGGAAAAAAGAGGGTTCCAATGCCACTGAGTCCTCAGGGGACTGGCAGAGGAAAAAAAAGGTTTTCTCCCTAAAACAGCAGAGCTCTCCAATGAATTGGGTGATTTCCAGAGTCCCAAGTGCTTATGAAATTTTGGCTACATAAAAAAATCTGCTCACTGGGAGGGAAAAAACCCAACAACAAATGTCCTTAAACAACTGGCAGAACACTACTTTAAAACATTTCTCACCAAACTGAAGAGCAATTAATTTCATGATCTTTAAACCACATCAGCAATATTATTCCCAGACAGAATGAACCCCAAGCCCAAAACCTATTAAAAGGGGGTTCACATCTTTTGAGATTCGATAATAAATACCTACAATGTGAAATCCCTTTTTAAAAGGCTTTGAATATTAACAGTAGTGTTTCTCTGTAGTAAGATTACAGGCTGAAATTAGAGAACTCACACAATTTTAGGAGTCAAAACTACCCTCACAGATCTGTGTAAGGAATGAAGAAGACATTAAACTCTCTAAATTTATCTTTTCACTGCTAAATATTCATTCCTGCAGAAGAGCAGTTACATAAATAACAGAATATTAACTCCCTCCTTGGCATCCATATTATGGGAACCATCCCAGAGGGAAATAAACAGAAGCAATAGCTATACTTTGTTAAGGAAAAAGAAAAACTACAAGTTTAATATGTGGTTCAGCCTGGAACAAATGGGTTTTACCACTGCACATCTTTTCTTAGACAGATTTCCCTGACACAGGGGTCTGTGCAGCCCCAGTGATGCTGTCTGGACCAGCATCACCTTTACATTCAGTTTGTCTTCACTTCCAAACTCAAGATGTGGATTCTGTTAAGTGAAATCTCTTAAATTAGGCTAAAAGCACCAACTCTGACTTCCTTCCTCAGTGTCTGAGAGGGCAGATGAAGACAAACTGTGTAAAATATTCTATTCTGCACTCACTGGCTTCATGCTTTTGGCATCTGCATCAAAACTCCACAAAAGTTCTTTTTGCAAGGACTTAGTAATGCACCATTAGGGGTTTCTTTTCATTTTAAGAACTTCTCCTGAAATAGCATTCTATACTTGTAGGGCAGCTAAATCAAGAATTTCCTAAACTGTCTACACGTTACCTGATTTGATAATATAGAATCATAAAACCTGGTGAGGAGTCACATCTTGACAAGAGACTTTACCTACCAAGCATACACCTGGTTCTCACCAACACCTTATTTAAGTTTAATGGCAAAGTGTTTATTGGTAAATCATCCACTATGAAATTGTGGTTTTTTTCATCTAAATATTCAAAGGGTGAGGAGAAACAGAACAGACTTTGGTATTTAAGTCACACTGCCTTCCTAGTTAGTTGCTGACTGTGAAGAGAACCAGATCACAGCTTTACAGACCAATAAAACTAACAATAAAGGCCTAAGCATATTAATATATTTCTTTTCAGAAGAGAAAAAATTCTAAGTCTTAAATGGGAGGAAACCTGACACAGGGAACACAGTGGGACACAAGAAGTCTTCAAAAAAAATAAAAAATAAATCTGTGTTTGAACAGATTGGTGCTGCACATGGAATCACACAGCCCAAAAAGGGAATTTCCTCAGCCATGACTTTTCCACCTGATTGCACTGGTTCTTTAATACTGAAACATCCTGAAGCAGCCCATTTCAGCTCATGGGTATGTATTTGTGTATAGTTATGTTCAGGGATAAGAGATAGTAATGATTGGAGCATGATGCAAATGGTATGGAGTAAGGGGTGGAAAGTCCTGGTTTGGGGCAGGATAAAGGGGATTTTCTGTCTTGTACTTTTGCTTTCAGCTCAGTCTCTTGTAAGTAGTTGCACTTGCTGAAGTTACCAGCAAGTTTCTCAGTCAGTGTGTGCTTCTAGGACTGATAAACTTGATGTTTAGAGTTACTGCTAGAGCCTGGTGTGCAGAGCCAGGGACACTGCTCAGCTCTGAGGAACATTTTACCCTCCAGAAGGAATAAAGAGGTCCCACCTGCAGCCTCCTTTGGGGAGGAAGGGACAAGAGAGATGCCAGAATTGACCAAACAGAGGATTCCATCCCATACACCTCATCCTCAGGAGAAATTTGAGGGATCACAAGGGTCAAGCCAGATTCCTGCCCTTCCTGCTTCCCTTCCTTCACCCAGTATCCTGGAAGGATTCCATCCCTTCCTCTGCCTGTGCTCCTGATCCATCCCAGCCCATATCTGTGTGTTCCTGCCTCCAGCTCCCAACTGCTCCTGACCCCAGGATTCCAGCCTGGACTTTCCCAGGGCTGCCCTGCAGCCTCGGGGGTGACCTGAGAGTTACTGGGGGAAAATGTGGGATCCATTTCCTGTATATTTGTATATATTCAGTAATTTTTCCTATTTATCATTCCTGTTCCATTAAAGTTGTGTAGTTTAGTTCCCAGCCCATCAGTCTCTCTCCCTTATTCTCTCTCCTTTCTTTATCAGGGAGGGGAGAGAGATTAATAGACAGCAGCTGTAACTTGGTTTAATTGCCAGGCCAGGGTTAAACCCTGACAATTAGGAAGATGACATTTCAGGAGCTGGCACCAGTTTGCCAGGATAAACCACGGGATCAGAAAGCCTGAATGTGTTCTGCATGGATATTTGATGTTAAACTCCCTGCTCCAATGGTCAGGTACTGCTGAAAGCCTCTATGCCAATGCATATTGGGCATTTCTCAGTGGCTTTTTCCTAGCTCTGTGTAATAGAAGAGCAGCAAACCTGTAGAAACAGCAACATTTTCATGGAGTGAAGCAATTTTTTGGATGGTTGCTCAACATTTTTATTTTTCCTTATGGTTTGGCCACTTTACCCGAGTATCATGAGACATTCAAAACATGCAGAACACACTAAATATCTCATTCTGGCATTTTTTCTAAATTTCCTCTGGATTCAGCAAGATTGAAAAAGCTTCAAGAAGGCTCAGCCACCTCTTCAGGTAACTCTGATCCCAAACCTGCCTCTGATATCTTTCTGCAGATAACCACAAAAGCTGTTTGTGTTTAGGATATTCCCCCCATGAAATACCTCCCCCACAGGTGCCTTCCAACCAGAAATCAGCACGAAGAAGAAAGCATTAAATAAATAAAAAAATCCCCAGCCTTCTGCTGATCCAGTTTGATTCATTATGTTCATGCCTCTCATTTTGCCAGTATTGGTTTTTGCCTTGATCAGAAAAGTTCTCCCATTCCTGCTGGTCAAAAAAAAAAAAAATCTTCACCTTTTCATGATTTTTTTCAACTAGAAAGTGTTCTAACCAGCTGACAGTGTAAATTTCCAAGTGACAGCAAATACTGGCAGCATTTAAAACCACTATTCTTGAAAATGATCCCTTTGTTTTCTGGAAGCAAATGCAAGCACATTTGCCAGCTGCCTAATTCCTCCCAGTTTTTCACTTCTAACTGTGGGTTCTGCAAATTGTTTTAGTTATGAAACCCAGATCTGAGCTTTCACAGAGCCTGCCTGGGTCAGAGAGAGTGGGTTTTTTCCAACCATTTCAATAGGTTCTGCTCAGGCTCCAGGGGGGACACAAATTACCTGAGCTTGATTAACAGGGAGAGGAGCAGCTGCTAAAGGGAACAAAAAGCAAAGGGCAAATCTCTTCCAGAATACAACAACAAAACACAAAACCCCAAAACAAAGCAAGCAAACAAAAATAAATTAAAAAAAAAGGAAAGGGAAAAAAAAAAAGAAAAAAATGGGGAAAAAAGGAAAAAGAAAGGAAAGGAGATAAAAGGAAAGGAAAAAGAAAGGACAAAGAAAAAGAAAAGGGAAGGGAAAAGGGGAGAAGGGAGAAGGGAGAAGGGGAGAAGGGGAGAAGGGGAAAAGGGAAAAGGGGAGAAGGGGAGAAGGGAGAAGGGGGAGAAGGGGAGAAGGGGAGAAGGGGAGAAGGGGAGAAGGGAGAAGGGGAAAAGGGGAGAAAGGGGAAAAGGGGAGAAGGGGAAAAGGGGAGAAGGGGAAAAGGGGAGAAGGGGAAAAGGGGAGAAGGGGAAAGGGAGAAGGGGAAAAGGGGAAAAGGGGAAAAGGGGGAAAAGGGGAAAAGGGGAAAAGGGGAAAAGGGGAAAAAAAGAGAAAGGAGGAAGGAGCAAGGAGCAGGGACCAAGGAGCAGGGACCAAGGAGCAAGGAGAAGAAGGGGAAAAGAAGAAGGGAAAAGAAGAAGGGAAAAGAAGAAGGGAAAAGAAGAAGGGAAAGAAGAAGGGAAAAGAAGGAAGGGAAAAGAAGAAGGGAAAAGAAGAAGGGAAAAGAAGAAGGGAAAAGAAGAAGGGAAAAGGGAAAAGAAGAAGGGAAAAGGGAAAAGGACTTGAAGAGGTCAGCTTTCCATTAATTCTTTCAGCTTCCACTGCAAGAGGGAGAGGAAAGACTACTGAGGATATAAACTGTAACAAAACACCCCTGACCACTTGGTGCCCTCAAGTAGTCTACTGCTGTTCCATGGGAAATATGGATTTACGCACCTCTGAGTGGAAGGATTATACATTAAAAGGGTAATTTAATGCTCTTTTTACTGTCAGAATTGAATTGATTTAGGCTTGAAAAATAACTGAAGATCCCACTTTTGTATCAAACTCTTTTAACCCCAGCATCTGAGAACTGCACAATCCCCCCCCAGTGTCAGGGCTCCAATCTGCCAGAGGGCTCTAAATGGTTTTGTGTGCACTAGGAATAATTTCACTGGCACAGGGGGGGGATCAGAAAACCCAACTAAAAAGATACACACTTTATTTTTAGATTCAGGACCTCAAAATACACACATCCCTCTGAGAGCCTGGATGTGGCACTCAGTGCCATGGTCTAGCAACCACAACAGTGGTTCAAGGGTTGGACTCGATGATCTCTGAGGTCCCTTCCAACCCAGCCAATTCTATGATTCTATGATACCTCTGAGAAAGTCTCAGCCTCTTTATACTGCAAAGCTTGAGTGTTCCTGCTTGGCCTTCAAAACTGCAATGGTAGCTTTGATACCAGGAGTGAAATGTAAGAGGAAAATGTGTTTTTAGCCCTGGGGGGGTGCAAGGACACAGCCCTGGAGCAAGAACACAGCCTGAGGAGAGTCAGCCCCAAGGAGCATCCTGTCCCTTCCAGCTGCAAGAAGAGCCCAGCCACATTTCTCCCCTAATCCCACCAAAACTTCCTAAAATTCAGACTGCCCCCATTCTCCCTCCTCACAGGTTTCACTGTTCTGAGGTCAGGATGATGCTCCCTGCTCCCATTGGGCTTTTCCCAGCTTCAAGCACAGTGTCTGGATTAGGTCCCCCCAGCCTCCCAAACTCCTCCTTGGAGTTCATCCCAAATTCCCCCCTTCATTCAGAGCCTTGAAACTCTTTCCCTGAAGACAGGACAATTACTCAAGAGGTAACCAAAGTGTTTGCAACAAGAATATTTCTGTCCAGAGGATAACAAGGGGAAACCATTTGTTTTCCACGGACCATCACTGCTTGGCACATGTTATGGATGAGGATGTTCTCTAAACTGCTCTTCCCTTTTCAAGAGGGTTTCACCTTTTTTCCCCTGCCTGCCTGCACAGCTTCCAGGTGAGGACACATCAAGAGCTGGGTTTTGGCTTGGGAGATGCAGGGTTCCACCTGAGTGCTGCTGTGATTTCTTACTCTGGGCACTGACCCTCCAGCTGCCTGACCACAGGGCTGCTTTTGATTTTCACAGCTCTATTTTCTTCCCTTTGCAACTGATGCTCAGCCTTTTTCTACCCATTTCCACTTCATTCTTCCCTTGTGATAAATATTTCCAAAGTAGCCAACACCAATATTTGGTCCTGAGCATGCCTGGGTCACCTAATTATCATCCATCATATGCAGCAGAAAATAAAAACTATTGCTTTGGGAGGTGCTGGGTTTTTTTTTTTTCCTTTTTACTTCATCTTGGAAAATTTGTTTCTTCAACAAGAAGCTTATGGGTCCTGTAAAAAAACTCTTGACCCCAAAAGTTTTTGTAAAACCAGACAAATAACCACAGGCACATTCAGTCAAGCTCACAAGAAATGGTGACTTGAGTAACATAATTCTGGGAGATAAGTGAACAGCACAAAACACACATCTCCCTATGCATCTGAATTCAGATTTTTACTTCATTTACTTCACTAAGGGTTTTTTTCCAGTAATAAAGAGCAAATAGCCAGGTTCACTTTGAGGGAGAATTTCAATATATGTGTTTGCTGAAGAGTGTAATCACATCAGAGGCTGAACCACCTGAAAGAGAAGACTTCTCTGGCTCACAGACACTTTTGCAGCTGTGTTACTCCACAGAAATGCAATATATGAAATATCTCTGGTGGAGATGAAACAGCAAGACTTAGTCAAGGACCACAACCACACTGAGAGTCACAACTCTGAGGGTATTTTATATAAAACCTGCAGAGCTACATGGAGTTCTGATAAGCTGAAGAATTTGTTTGGGAGCAGTAAAACCTTTATCTTTTTTTTTTGACTGTGGTTACAGTAAACATGGAATCTGTGTTGGATTGCTTTAAAAAAAAATAATCAGAAAACTCTGAAAGTGCTCATCTTGATTTTTCTATTAGGCATTCCAGTAACCAAGCACTTTTTACATTTAGCAAAGAAGTTTGTGATTAAATACAACCAAAACTTCTTGGTGGGAGGGCTGGAATTGTAATCATTAAACCATTTGACTGCAGGCTCACTTTCTATCTATGCTGATGGCAGTGGTGATTTAAGGATATATTTGATATTCCTTAAATTAAATACAGGGTTTGAGCATTATGGCATTTTAAACCTTTTAAACAATATAAACAATATTAGAAGGGTTGGACCAGATGATCCCTGAGGTCTCTTCCAACCTGATATTCTCTAAGAACCTCATAAAATGCTCAATAAATACACATTGCTCACTAAAACCAACCCCCAGGTTATCCAGTTAAATCCTCAAGCTGTCCTGCCCCTCACCAACACATTTCTTTCTTGAAATTGCAGTTTTCAGGGATATTTTCTTTACCTTGGAAGAGAAGGGTTAAAGGCAGAGCCACGAGCAGGTTTGGAAGGGAGCAGAGAATTCTGTAGGGAGGGGAGGGAATGCACATAGTTCATTAAATAATGGGAGTAGTAATGAGGGTTTACACAAATCAAACAGTGTGTTAGGTAATTGTAATGTTGCTTTGTGCTAAACCACCTGTCAGGAAGCACTTCCCACCCCAAGACTCAATCTGCTCCAGTGCCTCCAGATGATTTCTAATTAGTGTAAACTTCATCTGTGGCATGGAATCAACATATTAAAAAGGTATCAGAGTTGAGGGCTTGGTTTTTGTTTGGCTGGTTGGGGTTTTTTAGCTTCTTCCACTCTTCCCCCAGCACTGAAAATGGCTTTTTCATCCCATTCTTTGAAGAAAGTTCTTGTGCTCTGAGCATTAAAAGAAGCCTCTCACATCCATCTGAGGAAATGACTGCCTTCCCTAAAAACAGGGGGAGAAATGCTGAGCTCTGGGAAAAGAAAAAGACCTAAAAAGACTCGAGTTTGTCACCAAATCTAATTCTTCCCTTCAAAAGGTTAAACCTGGGCACACCTCTGACACATGAGACAACTCCACGCCAATAAAACTCCCCCAAAGTTCTTGAGGTTTTGTGGTTTAAATATCAAACACGTTTTTAATGCTTTCCAAAGACAGTGATGGATGCTCTAATAACAGAGCAGCCCAACATGAAAATCCCTTATCCCTTTTTAAAAAAAAAAAACCAAGATATTTTAGGATGCAAAGCTGAGTGACTCAGGGCAGTCCTGCAGGAGGCATCTGAAGAGCAGCCCACAGCATCCCAGTGGTACCCTCCCACCTGGCCCCACATCCAAAAATCTGGAGAAGATGAAAGCCAAATGGCAGGACACACACCACTCCTTTCAAGCCAAAAAGGAAGCAGCAAAACAATGATTAAAAATCACAGAATTCTTGCCAAAGAACTCCAAAATCATCCAGGCCAACCTTTAAAATCTGCATCGTGCCTCCTGACAGAAAGCTTTGCAACTTCCAGTTGGAGAAGTTTTTCTTCCTTTATTCTACACCTGGCTAAAAAACCAAACAAACAACACCCCAAAGCCTCCTCTCCCTGCCCCACAGAGCTTCCCACTAAATATCCTTTCCCCAGGAACTGCCAACCCTCCCAGGAACTGATGTTGCAGCAGCTTTATCTGATTTATCTGATTTATTATTCAGAGATGAGCTGAATGATGCTGGAATTGTGACAGTCACATTCCCGTATTCCAACACCTTTCCTCAGTCCAGAGGATGATCTATCCCAGGTATGAAAGTGATAATGTAGAATGGGAAAGAAATTAATATTAAAAAAAGAAGAGAAAACAAGAAGAGCAAAAAGGAAGAAGAGCAAAAAGGAAGAAGAGAGAAAAGGAAGAAGAGCAAAAAGGAAGAAGAGCAAAAGAGAAGAAGAGCAAAAAAAGAAGAGCAAAAAAGAAGAGGATTGAAAGAGAAGAGGATTGAAAGAGAAGAGGATTGAAAGAGAAGAGGAGCAAAAGAGAAGAGGAGCAAAAGAGAAGAGGAGCAAAAGAGAAGAGGAGCAAAAGAGAAGAGGAGCAAAAGAGAAGAGGGGCAAAAGAGAAGAGGATTGAAAGAGGAGAGGACTGAAAGAGAAGAGGACTGAAAGAGAAGAGGACTGAAAGAGAAGAGGACAAAGAGAAGAAAGGGGAGCAAAAGAGAAGAAAGGGGAGCAAAAGAGAAGAAAGAGGAGCAAAAGAGAAGAAAGAGGAGCAAAAGAGAAGAGGAGCAAAAGAGAAGAAGAGCAAAAGAGAAAAATTTTTGCCTCCTTTTTTTTACTTTTGCTTACTTTTCTGGAGCAAGAAAGAGCCACTGGGCTGGAATAAGGAAGACAACAGGACCTCAGCACTGCTTAAAGCCCCCAACTTCTAGGGGAAGAGGACACAGCCATCCTGAGCTGAAAAATCTGTGGGGTTTGATGCCAACTGTGAGGATGAAGAATAAAATATCCTGTACTTTGGTGACCTGCACTGAATTAAAGCAACATTTAAATGTCAAGCTGCATTTTGAGCCACAGAGAGGCTTTAGAAACAACTCAAGAGGCAAGGGAAATTATGGATTCCTGAGATAGTTGTTGGGGCTGCATCACTTCCCCACACATATTCACTGTTTCTCTAGCCCAAAGGCCAACAAAATATGTTGGTGATCCCTTCACTTTGTGGCAGATTTATTTTTCTGCCCAGCACACATCATCAGAGAAGCTACAAACCTGACAGATGGTGGTTTGCATCATCTCACAGCACTGAAAATTCCACCTTCTGTGATTTATACAGGATATTCATTCTTATCTATAAAGAGTATCTTATAAATTATACACACTTCCCAAGCCACTTTGTCTTTATTCTGCAAGGGGAAGGTCATCTCATTCATTTACATCAGAGGCAGCAAAGTCACAGCAGGGAAAAAGACAAACTTGTCTGGACACACAGGTCTCATCTCATTCAGAGCCATATATCCACTTAAACCACTTTTTATTCATTTCTATTTTTATCCTCCTTAGGGAATAGCAGGGGACATAGTGAATAATGTATAGAATTCCATGTCCTCTGTAATGCCCCCAAAATTACCCTACTTCAAGACACATTAAGCAGCTTGTTCCTTGCTGCTGAGGCACACCAACATATTAGGAAAACCATTACACTGGAATTACACTGAAAAACACAGCAAACAAATCAGTGAATCAGCACTGAAATGAAGAAGAACAGAAACTGGAAAAGTCTTCCACACAGGGGGTTGTTTAGGGCATTTAGAAGTAACTCTCAACTCTTAAAGCCCTGGAAAATACCACTGGAGTTTCAGTGGGCAAGGGGCAGCTGAGCCAAAGAGTTCATGGAAGACCAACGTGGACATGAGCTGAAGAAGCTTGGAGAACTTCCCTGATGATTTTGGTGGGTACTGGGGGGATTCCACAGAAGAATGAGGTCTCCAGGAGCCAACAAAGGCAGTAGATGCTTCCTCCTCCCCTTGCTTATCCTTCCTCAGTCTTCTAATCTAACCTACTGACCATCAGCCTCTTCAAAACTCAATATTCCTTCCCCAACACTCAAAACCACACAGTTTTTCACTGCTGCTCCTTACTCACTAACCCACAGCACTGCTACATATTGCAAAAATTCAATTTAAAGTAAGATTATTCCCTCCCACACCAAGGTTGGATTGGATGCAGCAGAACTGCTTCATCGGCATCTTTACTCACAGGGTGGAAACTGAGCTTCAGAGAAAGGCTGGAGACTTCTTGGAAAGACAAAGGGGAGCAGAAATCCCAGTTTTCAGCTTGGATTTTCACTTTCAGAGATTGGGAGAAAAAAAAAGAAAAAATTAGAGGAAAGAGGAAAGAGAAAAGAGGGAAAAAAAAAAGAGAAAAAAAGAGAAAAGAGAAAAAAGAGAAAAAAAGAGAAAAAAGAGAAAAAGAGAAAAAAAAAGAGAAAAAAGAGGGAAAAAGGGGAAGAAAAAGGGGAAGAAAAAGGGGAAGAAAAAGGGGAAGAAAAAGGGGAAGAAAAAGGGGAAGAAAAAGGGGAAGAAAAAGGGGAAGAAAAAGGGGAAGAAAAAGGGGAAGAAAAAGGGGAAGAAAAGGGGGAAAGAAAAAGGTGGTGAAAAGAAAAAAGGGGGAAGAAAAGGGGGAAGAAAAGGGGGAAGAAAAGGGGGAAGAAAAGGGGGAAGAAAAGGGGGAAGAAAAGGGGGAAGAAAAGGGGGAAGAAAAGGGGGAAGAAAAGGGGGAAGAAAAGGCGGGGAAGAAAAGGGGGGAAGAAAAGGGGGAAAAGGGGAAAAAAGGGGAAAAAAGGGGAAAAAAGGGGGAAGAAAAGGGGGAAGAAAGGGGGAAAGAAAAGGGGGAAAAAAGGGGAAAGGGAAAAGGGGAAAAGGGAAAAAAGGGGAAAAGGAAAAGGAAAAAGGGAAAGAAGGGGAAAAGGGGGAAAGGGAAAAAGGGGGAAAAGGGGAAAAGGGGGAAAGGGAAAAGAGGGGGAAAAGGGGAAAGAAGAGAAAAAAGTTTGTGAAAGTGTTCTTTCTAGATTGCTCCAATCCTGAATAATCACCTAAAAACTGAACCCACATCTGAATATATCATGATTTGGAAATGCAATAAAAGGAACAACTGAGCCTCCTGCTTACATGAACACCTCAGCAAAGGACAGCTGTGGCACTGACCCCTGGATCAATCACCCAACTTCATGGGATGCTCGGACTTGAAGATCAGGGGGAGTTTTCTTACAGGCAGCCACAAACCAGAAACAACTTCCCTGAAATAAATACACTCAGAACCATAACCAGGTTATTATTCTAATTTAATAATAATTATTAACTTTGCAATGCTGATGCACAATGATTAGCATCTATTTTCTCATGCAAATGAATTTGATGCTTATTGGGCAGTGGTTCTCTTACTCTTTTATTTTCTGTATTTATTTTCTGTATTCTAAGCTGGAAAAGCTTAGCTAAAAGCATATGGGTGCAGCTTCAGCACATCACTCACTATGGAATCCCCACAAATAAATCAGAATTTTCCTCCCCAGCTGCCTACTCCAAGTGCCTAGATCATCTTTCCCACCAGAAACATTCATTTCCACTCGAGCAAGATGCAAACACAGCTTAAAAATGTCTTTATTTTCTAGCAACTGCATTGATTTTGTAGCTTTGCTCACCACCAAACTAACCCCTTCAACCAAAGGCAAGGCAATTTCCTCCCAAACTTTCCTGGCTTTTGTTCCAAAACTCTTCATTCCTCACCATGCAAGATAAGATGCTGTTTCTCCATCCCTGTGCATTTGGCCAAATGATGTGCATTTGAATTTTCCTCTTAAAATTCATGAGGTTCTTATTTCTGAAAGCAGCTACTTGGTTCAGACTGTATTACCTCCAGCCACCTGTTGTGATGGCAAAGAAAACCCAAGAAATACCTCTAGCTTCTTTTACTAACAGGTTTCATTGTGTTATATCAAATT